>NC_081833.1:57664894-57797394 GCF_030867095.1 Alligator mississippiensis | reverse complement strand
GTAGCTTAACTTCACATACATCAATACAGGAAAATGTTCAAATACTCAGGTGGAAAATTAGAAGCTGGGCAGGTTAAACTTGCATGACTGACACTTGCAAGGCAGATAATTACTCAAGGTCTCGTTGACCTTGACAGTATCATGAAGTAACCTTTTTTTACAAGGATAAATTGTGCTTTGCACAGGATTTCTAAAGGAATGTGCACATGTACAAATGCCTCTGTTTATTGTGGTCAGTGCAATGAAATCCCACTTCTGTGAATTCAGGGGTAACCTAACACGACAAAGGCATATTTGCTTTTCCCTTCTGGAAAGGAAAGCATGACGACACGTACAAAAAAATTAGTAAATAGCAATTCTCATGTCTAGTGTAAGCTCTTATAAGGAATATTAAGCTAGCTAGAAGGTATTTAATATGAACAGTTATGGTAAGCAAACCTGCCATGCTTAGCCACTCTTATAAACACTTGGCCCACCCCTGCATGATGGCCCCCTACACGTGAGCTGGAATTCCTACCAGGAATGGGGCTACAGAGTCAGTGTGTGGAGGGATTAAGAATATATGAATTCTCTAACCTATGAATTTCTGGGTGGCTGTAACGAAACATAGGCATTGGTTCCAGTTATACAGCATTCCCATTACATCCTAAGGAAGAAAAAAAAGATTCATCCCTGTAATAGATTCTATAAATGCTTGGAGATAATTTCTTTCCTTAAGTCTTGATTGCTCCAGCCTTTCCTGTTTACAACAAGGACCAAAAGTAGAATTGTAGCCAACTCTCCACAGGGCTGGCATAGCTGGGACTCACACATCGGGGTCCTGCCAGCTGGCAGAATCCAGAGCACCCACAGTGCAGTTCTCCTTAAAGCTGCCATCACAGTGAGGAGAAACCTAGGCTGGCTGCAGACCATCTAGGGGTTCCCCACAGCCCGTGGGGGGCAGGGAACACCATGCTAGAAGGAAAACCTGGCTGTCCCATCTCTTTGTTCTGCCTCCAGGTACCAGAGGGAAGGATGGAGGATAATCTAAAGGTAACATTTTGCAAAAGCACCTAGGTGATTGAGGAGCCCAAATCCCTTTCAACACCAATGGGATTTCCATTCTTAAATCTCTAATATAGCTCTAAAAGATTTCTTCACAGGCTTTTTTTCTTTTTGGCAATAAAGTTTATTTTCCTCATCTTAGCTTGTGAAAATTCAAACACTGACTGACTATATGATCCTGCTCAGCGATAAGATCTTATACAACCATGGCATGGGGCTGGGTCTACATGAACAGACTACATTTTTCCTGCACTTAGTGTACAAATATAGCTCCCGCTTAGAGGGACAATTACTTATATTTGTAATAGCATCCAAACGCCATCATACTAGATGCTACCCAAGAATGTATTACTCCTTTCCTTAAACACCAGCCATCCAAGTCTCAGTCTAACAGCCTCATCTGTACAGGCCAAACCCTGTGCCCTGGTGTAGGCATTCACCTGAATGAATCAGATTTCAGGATTGGGACTTCTTTCGCACAATGAATGAGGCCAGCACAGAGATCTATGGAGGAATGGAAGGGAGGAAACGGAATCCTTCACGCAAACTGCACAGCACTAGATTTGGGAGCCAGAAGTGACCGCAGTGCTCCTGTATGGGTTTCTGGCAGCAGATTATACAGGGATGGTATCAGATCTCTGTGCAGGGTGTGCATCTGGACCAAGAAAAGTCAGGCCAAACTGCATTAAAATAAAAGAAAGATTTAAAACATGACAATCTAATTTTTTTCAGTTTAAAAAACTGACCCTTCTAGTGCCACTCCCCTCTCTAAACAAACCACTGTGCTTTCCCCTAAAATGATAGCGTGCAAAGCTGACAGCTACATGGAACGTCAAATTTACACTGGTGCCTTTTTTCCAGGATTTACTTTCATATTATTCTCTAAGCAATGACTTTGTAAGGGGATTAACAGCATAATATGCCAAACATTAAACAAACCCTCACATATACAATACATCATTTAGGAGATTTCTCTTTTTTTCCCCAGGTTGGTCCTTCCCATCATGGAGACTCCCTATACTGTTAACTCACTGCAAAGCCTCTGAAGCCCTGTTGACACCAGAAAAGGGGAGGAACACCGAACACTACAGGACTGTCTCCAATGCTCAGCCACACTGGTTAATAAATAAATGCAGGCTTGCTTTATTATTTGTATTACTACCAGTTCACCTAATCAGCATTTCTGAACATTTTTAACCAGAGCTGTTTACTATTTAACAGGCAGGGGACAACAGATGACTAAGACAGACAACGCAAACCACCAAAGCACCACCTTCTCAACAAAGGCATCGTTTAGAAAAAATTGAAAGTCTAGTGATAAGCAAAACTATGAGGAATCTTCTCTAAAAGGTTTCTCTAACATCTATGAAAAACTATACATGGCCATTTGAGCTGCCCAAACATTCAGCACAGATGACATTGAAAAATACAGCAATATTATTGTGAATTTGTAATTCATTTGATAATATAAACTGGATCAAGCACAGAACTTTTTCCCAGGGAAGTATCTGGAAAAGGTTCCAATAAACACTATCTTAATTGAGAGCAGGAAAGTGCATTAATGAACTTTATCAAATAGGGTAACAAAGGTAGTGATCTTTTACCTCTGATTTCTGAACACATCAGGCTTTTCTTGCCATATATTTACCTTTAACACCATACTTTGTATATCATTTTCTATTAATAGATGTGTATATTAATGCTCTATAAGAAAGCACCAAACAGAGTCAAAGTCCACTAACTGCCTTTAGAGTTATAGGCAGCTTTTCCCATTGGCACTGGACTCACCAGCAGAATTGAACCCTTCCAGCTCTTGTCTTCTTGTTCGTTTAGATATTCTGACTCCTCTTCACAAAGCAAGCAAATTGGAGAAGAGTCGGAGAAGGAATGCCAAAGAAGAGGGGACAGGTGTGGAAATAAAAAAATTCTAACAAAATTAATTTCTAACAAATTGGAGAAGGATTTGGGATGGTGACATCTTTCAAGAGAAAAGGTTACAGCAGCTTTGAAAGCTGATTACGGCACCCAGAATGTATCTGCCAAGAGCCACGTTACACACAGAAGAATATTACCCAGCTCCAGAGTCTTGAATAATTACACTCTCCTAAACAAATGCTGTCATCAATTTCTTCCTTCTCACTGGGATGTCAAAACCCCTTTTCCATGAATCACAATCATCATTCTTCCCATCTCCTTCAGAGTGTGTCTTGCCTTTTCAGGTCTCTAATGCTCTCCTTATTTTTATACCAGCATACCTGATACCTCTGAGAAGGTTTCTCTGACTATTTCACTTAAGGGAACAAGCAACAGAAAAGTCCTCTGGCATGGGCTAACCTTCCCTGAGGTGGTCAAAGAAAAGTAAAATGAATTTAGGATATCAAGGTTATTATGCTTGCTGCAAAGGAGGAGGCAGACAGTGAAAAATAACAGGTTAATTGTACATCCTCTGTATCTGCACTGGTTGGAAGATGAATTTAAGTCTGAGATGCAATTGCTTATCACTCCTCTTCATAGATATAGTAGGTACCAGTGTTCACATACGCTTCCCCTATTAGCTATTTTTAGGTTTCAGAATTTGAAACTTTTAAAAACTATGACTGGGCTATCAATATTTTATTCCCATGCAGATTCCCAAACATTTGCTTCATTCAGCTAAAATGTAGGCTGATATTCTATAATCATATTCAATAATCAATTTGAATCATGTACAGAAACTCTTATGTGACTAAACAACATAAATGAAAATGAAAAGTCTTAATGTGATCATCAGCCTCTCCTCTCCTTCTCCTAGGTGCCACATTGAGAGAAATGCAACATTCACATAGGCCCCTAAGAAAGAGAAGGAAGTGGGACTATTCAGTCATCACGTAATGAGATCTATGAAGGTTTCTCCTTCCTTAGGATTAGGCAATGGGTCTCAGTCTTTTTAAACTTCAGGAGTCCCTCCTTCTCAGACTATAGGCATCCCTCAGAAAATGCCATTTCATAGCTTTCACTCTTTTCTTGACTACAAAAGAATAATAAAGCAATTCCTCTGTTGCAAAGAACTCAAACACCACAACAGTCCATGATGTCTTTGACACTATGGATTGCTATTTTAAATCTCTGGGTTTATCTTACGAATTATATGCAGGTGTTTGTATAACTAACAGCGCTAATACTGAGTGACACCCAACAGGTGACTTAAAAGGATCTCATGGCATCTTGGTTGAGAATCACTGGATTATGCACTGTCCTATCTTGCATAGCTAACTCTTTGTCCACTTACAGCTCCCCCAGTACCACCATACTCATCAGTAGTTTGAGAACAAAACACCCTATACCTTCTCTCTCTCTCTCTCTCTCTCTTTTTAATCCTTTGTACCCAACACATAGTTTCTCTGAAAACCTGTTGACTTGTGGCCCCAACAAGAGAAAATAGACCTGTGTACTTGGACAGTTCACCTCTATAAACTACGTACAGAGCTCCAGATGGAAACTTTGCTTAGTACTACTGACCCCTGGGCACATGTTACCTATTGCTGGTTTAAAGAAGCAAATGATTCAAATACAGAAACAAGACCAAGTACTGTAGATGGCAATTCAAGAAAAAGCATATTACAAGTATTGGGTTTCTTGCCAAGCTAATATGATTCTTTATTAGACCTGTGTAATCAAACCAGTAATTTAGGCACCATAAAAACAAATACTGAAGTGTGAGAATTTCAAAAGCATAGATCTATGAGAGCTGCACATATAATTTTCTAAGGTACTTTTAAAAATCTCACTCCGAACTAATCATATGAAAGTCAGACATTCAAATGAGAGAAACTACTAGCAAGATATATCATTACAACAGGATACCAAACATGCACTTCCAAGCATCTTTGTCTAAGACATCTTTGTTCTGGAGGAAACTACTCTTTAGGTGGGACCTGTCTCTGTTTTAGCTGTATCAATATTTTACAGTTAGAGGAAACTACAAAGGCTATTTAGCTTCTTTTTTTTTTCTTGTATTATTAGTGAATGGATAACATAGTAATTACTAAGCCATACAGGCTATGGTGACTCAGTTGGCTATGACCATTTTTGGTAGACTTGGTAAGTTAGTCATCAAGATTATTATCTAAAAGCTAAGGATTCTTAGGTAAATCAGCATCCTCAGAAATTATTCTTTAAAATCACGTGAGAAATAATGACATGCGTCATATGCATGACATATTAAAGTGTTATAATGATGTTGTAGTAGAGATGGTCCAGGAATTATATGAGACACAAGGATTTCTTAGGATGATATCTTTTCTTGGACCTGCTGCATAGTTGAGGTAGAGTGAAATATGGAACACATATGTGGGACTTTCCTATGAACTGCAAACCAATGAAATGAAAATTCCCAGCTGGAAGAAGCTTGAGAGATTCACCAAAGAATCAAGAGAATTGGAAGTACCTACATTTGTATTGTCCCTGTGGAAAAAGATATTGATGAGTCTTGTGGAATCTCACAGAAGCAAAATCACTATTAAGCAACTTATGGCTCAGAGTGTATAATTCACCTTTCCTGACATCAACCAAGAGAGATATGCAATGAGTTTCTTATCTATTAATGTGGCAGGGAGTGGACAAGTTCAAAAGTAAGGAGGAACCTGGTAAAATGCAGTAAATCTGCATAACCAAGCAAACATTTTCAATTCCAAAATGCAAAGCATGGAATGGCTGCACAGCACTGGAGTAATTGAAACAAGATCAGTACAATTGTTTGAGTCAGCACAATGCTTTACCCAGAATTCAGTGTTCAGCTCTTACATACTGAGAAAGTCCAAGCTCTTGAACCTACAGGCCACAGTACATGTCTTTGGTGCTTCAATCTACCCCCTTTCATGAATGCTGACATATGGCCACACATCTCTGATTTTTTCATTTGTTTCAATATTGTGTAAGTAGCAAATAAATCTACCCTGATGCTCTAAATCATTGTTTTACAATGAATATTTGTTTGAATTATTACTCTGATACTGATGTATTAAACCATTAGTATAAAGAAAGAAAGAAGGTGATAAAAATGATGCAGACTCCCATAAAATGAGAAACAAACCAAACCTACTATAGCAAACTTTACCACTGAGATAAGTTAGCCAATTGTTCTGAGGAGAAATTAGTATGATGCGGATGTGTATGTAGAATATGCATCCCTATTTGTATTCTGCCCCAGACACATATCCTACTGCATCTATGTACAATCAGAGAAATAATATGTATGGATATTTAAGCCAAAGAGACTATGGCCATGACTGTAATCCAGTTGCCGTTTATGGAAGTCAGTGCACCAGCAAATTTCACCCTTATTAACTTGGCTGTTTTTATACATCGTACTAATTAAAACCCCTATCATAAAAGTTGATCTCACAGATACTACTTAAACTGTAAATATGCTGAAGAGATCCAGTGTAACCGTATGTTTCCCAGTTTGTCTTCAGCTAAAAAATACAGTACATTTTATTTAATCTGTGATCCTGGTTTTTGAGGAAGAAACACATGGAATTCAAAGAAAAGAAAATTAACTCTTTATGGCATTTTCAAGACTATCATCAAAATCAAAGCCTAAGAGGACACATACACACAGTGTGCCTTTAGAATCTAGACCTAAAGCATGGGGTAACTCTAAAAGCAGGTCATTTATTTGACATAATTGTTAAAGCATCCCTTTAAGCTGTGCAAACCAAAAAGATCATTTCAAAATATTAACTTATTTCTTGCTATCAACAACAATGCAATTAATTCCCCTCAATAAAGATTGTTTTTGCAAAAGAGCAATAAGGTGCCTCTGCAGGGGGCATCATTATCATTAAATAATCACACCCCAGGAGATGAGAGGCACTCTGCTGCACCATGTACATTTTAACACTCCAGAGTATGATTAGTTTGTGTTAACCACACCCCTGAATAGCTAATTGACACAGGATTCTATGGATTGAGGGATTTCTATAGATTTTTGCTCCCCTATATTCTCCAAAATCACGTCAAAACATTGTAGCCATTCTGGCTGCAAAAGGTAGCTGTAACTCTATTAAACCAATGTACAGTTTTCTTAAGCCTGCACGCTAGGCAGAAGGAAAACAATAGCTCCAACTTACATTGGCAATGCATGTTAACATCCACATTTTCAGAAAATTATGTGAATGAATCCCTATGCATAACGAGGAGTTATGACTTTGGAATGCTATTGTCTTCAATAAAAACCAAACAGGCCCAGCTGTCCTGTGGATGCAGGCAGGAAATAGACGCACAGTATTTTTATGGAATTACTGCTTCTAACTCCTCTAGGTGTTTTATGTCAGTTTGGACAGTCCGCCTCAAATCATGATGATCTTTTCATTATGGCTGAGGCTCATTTGCTCTCATGCTGTCTCTTATTCAGGGAACAGAAGCAGGTACTTCACCATACTCCTTTAGCTTTAGTCACTTTTACAAAATGTAGTTTTTTAGTGCAAGGTCTATTTTTCTGCAGAACTAAAACACGCTGCACATATGTGCTTTGGAAATTGACATCCAGAACAATTTAAGTTCTCGTTATGTTACATTTTCTTACGCACAGCATTTGGGGAGTGAAACTCAGAAAGAGTTTTAAATACAGTAAGACAGTGAAACAAACTGCCTCACCCTTTGGGAAAGCATGTCATGCCTGCTTAGATAACAGTAGATATAATGGTTAAGAAAATCATATAGGAATAGGGCCACAATTGTATATCTAGATTGTTTTTTAATATCCAAATATTATGTATGCTGGACACCACAAGAGTGGAAATATTCACATTTTGGTTTTGTTGAAGTTTCAATTTCTTTTCTATTTAAATAAATGTAGATTTATTGTTGTTTTTTTAAAAATCCACAGACATTTGAAGTATGCAGGGTTTCTGATTCCCTGCTGCCAAAGTCTTAGTGCCTTCCAGCCCTGATGTTTCAAGGCACTGAGACATGCTTAGTTTTAAGACAAGAGAACTCCAGTTAGACTTCCCCTCAAACGTTCTGCTTGATCAGGGCCAACAGTACACTTTTATTTTGTTCTAGGGTAGGAGACCCCTAATACCTATCAGAGTGGGTAAAATCAGATCAAATGATCCACAGGCTTAATGTCACTTCCTGTGATGTCAGTAATAATACCTTGGGGTGAAATGAAATGACCCGAGCCAAGGGGGTATATGAGGGAACCATAACCAGATTTTGGGGTGTCATGGGCACGAGATGGTTTGACATGTAAGATGACTTTGGATTTGTATTAAACTAAATTTTAAATTTAAAAAGAAAAATATTGTAGGTTTAAATTAAGATGCTTGTACAGTCATTAAATAAATTAATATTTTTAATAAGCATTAACAATAAGTAAGATTTTTTAAAAGTAAATAAAGGTGACAGTAGGCCACAGTTTCCATTGATAGGATGCATATAGTATGTTACAAAGTATATTTAGCAACCTGTTGGGAGAGTGGTTACTTAACAGAGGAAAGATCACAGAGTGATTTGGATTCCTTTGTAATTTGAATGCAAGCAGAGAGTATGGATTTCAATATGAACAAATGAAACATTATATATCTAGGAAAAAGAAAAAGGACTCTGGTAAGTAGTTATTACAGGAGACGTGGGGACTGATGGACACGTGAACCTGAGCTCCCAGTGAGATGCTGTAGCTAAAAGGGCTGCATTCGCATTGGCTACATAGAGAGAGGAAGAGTATTATAGGCTGCCTAAACGCATGCTCAGGGCTGGGGAGGGTTTTGCAATTAGAAGGGTTAATGGAGAACCACTCTAAATAAATGCCTCACTCAATTAAGTTTAGATAAAGTGCTCCAGTGACTATTTTTAAATGTGTTGGGGCTTATACATGTGACAATGAGGCCACACTGAAGCAGTTTAATTAGAATGAGGAGCAAGCTCAATTGATTAAGTCTGCTCTGATGTGTTCTAATTAGAATGCAAACCAGCATATATATAGGCAGCTATAGAGGCTATATCACCTTTGGAATTAATTCTACTGCAGCCACTACTGGCATGTAGTGCCTAGTTCTGGTGCCTACACTTTAAGATGGATGTTGAAAAATTGAGGAGAGGTCAGAGAATGCCACAAGAATAATTACATGATTTGAAAATATGCTTTACATTGAGAGACCCAATGAGCTCAATCTACTTAGCCAATCAAAGAGAAAGATAAGAGATAACTTGACTAGTTTCTAAATGCAGGTATGACATGCCAAAATTTGAAGAGTAGGCTTTTTAGTCCAGCAGACAAAGATATATATAACAAGAGACAATGCTGGGAGTTGAAGCTAGACACATTCTAACCAGAAATAGATTACAAATAACAATGGTAATAAACCTCTGAAACAACTTACCAATCACTTGATTTTTTTAAATCAAGTTTACACAGTTGTTTTTTTCCCTAAGTGATACATTGCAGTTCAGCCACAGTTTACTGGACTTGAAGTGAGAATTATTTCAGGAAAGTCCTATGGTCTATATCAGGTAGCAGGCCAAGCTAGAGCAGTCATGTCAAAGTTGTAGCCCACAGGCTCTGCATACAGCATGAAGGGCCAGGTCCAGCATACACTGCACACAGTGCCCACACCAGTCCAAGGCATGTGCTGAATGAGGTGTCTGTGCCAGACCAGTCCTTCACACTGGATCTGGCCTTTGGACTGGCCCCCACCACTTATCCGACCCACGAACTGGTCTTGCACCACTCATTCAGCCTGTAGGGCCTGACAAGTTAGACATTCCTGGGCTAGAGGATCAGAGTGGTTCCTCTTGGGTGTAAAATTCTATTAATCTAAAAGCTTGGAGAGACTTTTATGCTTAAATCTACCTGCACTGAAATACGAATATGCCCTGTAGAATTGCCTTGTGCTCAGGCTGATATAGGCTTCAGCAGAAAAAATTTATGACTCAGGAGGACACATATACAATGGAATCAAGTTTTATATGAGAGTGCCTATTTCAGCAGCTGGGTGGCTCAAATTGATGTTCAGGAACCTAAAATGAGCAGTGCAGTGTGGATATAAGTGCCCTTATGTGCCTAATGAATTATTTGTCATACGTCTGTGGAGAATTATCTGTGGTGCATCTTTTGGGGGCTCCAATTGCTGAAGGGTCTGGAGAACTGAGCTGTAGAGTTGCTAATATAAAAAAATATACTGAGAACCAATGCAGCCAGTGCTTTCCCTGCTCTGCCTTAGAACGCCCACAGAGTTCAAATCAGGGGATTATTACCAAGGTCAGGTCAGTCAGTCTTATCTTTCAGACTGGTGCCTAAAGAGCAAGGAGGTACTACAGTTCCAATCATGAACTTGTATCTTCTTGAGAAGGTCTTTATATTTTAGGTTCCAGAAGAGTCCATGGGCGCAGATCTGTTTTGCAGGGCTGGGGACTGGAAATACCAAAATCCATAGATGAAAAGTTTATCTTGGACCCAGTTCAGTCAATGGATTACAGGTATAATGTACTCCAGACACTCTACCACTAAAAATACTCCACAGTAATTGAAGACTGATAGGTCATCAAGATTAGGACACATTGCAGAGCTTCAGTGTGGACTGCTGCTATGCATCTCCCCTGGCTAATGTTAGGAATGGGGTCAAGATTTTAAGTAGTATGTATGGATCAGATCCTCATCAGGAATAAACCAGCATGGTTCCATCAGGATGTCTGTGCAGGTACATCTGTATGTCGCAGTAAAGATTTGGCCCAGAAAGTCCCTCTACTAGATTATAGAACCATTCCAGTAGCTAGCACCAGCACAACTCTGCCATCAAAGCTAAACTACTGTTTGCTTCCTTCAGATGTTGAGCAATTGTTGTTCAAGACAGCAAAATAAAGATGGGAAAGAATTAAACAGATCATAGGAATTCAAATGTAGCAAAGAATACCTTAATGCCTGAACAGGCAATATGCTTAGTGTTAACACAGCTTATTGTATAATCAATATTTAAAGTAATTTTATCAGTAAATGTAACTTATTATGTAAGTAACTTCATGGCTGTTCATATGGCCAGTAAGATATATGTTTATAAATATGAGGGCTATCATTACTTCAATGTACCAAGGCACAGCCGGTTTAAAATTGAAATTGCCAGATTTTATCAGTTATCACCTTCCACAGGGTAATGTAACTTTACAATTACTTAGCTCATAAAGAACTAATTTCATTCAGGTTCCAATAAATACTTTCAAAATAGGACTCTATAGTAGGATTTTTTGAGTGGTCGAATCATAAGCAATAATGGCCATACAGACTTTGAGAGAAAGTCCTGATAATGAGATTAATACCTGCAGGCTTACAACAAAAGATTTAGTTTTAAAAGCAATTAATAATAACCTATTTCTTTTTGTTGTTTATTGCAAAAGAAAATAAGTTATTGATTTCAACTGCAAAAATAACTATTTGCATAACATTGTTGATTGCATGTTCTATCTGGTGCAAACAGAATTAATTGGGTCAAAATATTTTATTATTTTAAATGGGTAAAGTAAATGGGTAAAGGTTTCATATGTAGTATCATTTGTACTTTATTAGAATGGCCCATAATGTAATCCTTTTGCCAGGTCTGTTAAAGAGGAAGTTTAGTGTATTATATTAACATCCAGTAAGACATAAAAGAGCACTGTTGGTATATTCCCCACTATTTTAGGGGTACCCATTTAAAAGCACTTCTAATTCTGCAAATGACTAGTAAGCAAATATCACTCACCTTTCCTTATTCAGCAGCTCCATGAATATTCTAAAGTATCATGTGCCAAATTCTACAATTTTTTACTCATGTACCAGTCCCTCTGAATTCAAGCTTCCTAATCAATTAAGGATTACTTATTTACCCTGGAGTAAGGACAGGATTTGAGCCCTTTGATGAACCAGCAAAAAGGAGAGTGCGTAAGTTACCACACACTTCATTCAATTTCTTCCTAAAAGCTTCATATCATCCATCACACCAACAAGATGCAAACCTTTTTGTCTCATAGTTGCCACAAACGTGCATGTGACTAGCCTAATTTACTTCAATTTTATTTATTAAATGACTTCCCAAAGTGAGCATAGCTTCAAAAATAAAACTAGGTCAGTCTTATGACAACATTTTTAGGATCATGCAACAGTCGTAGAAAACCTTATTATTTTAAAACATTTTTTTTCAAATTGCTATTGCCCAGGTACTGAATCATTTTCAGTGATAGTATTTTTGGAATGAGTTAATCATAAGAGAGGGAAGCAGTATCATTAACAAGGGCTTTGAACACAACAAGAACTCTGATAGTATCTTTGGTAATCCAACTTTCAACTTCAAACCTTGCTCATCACATTGACCAGTCACTCTACTAGGCTGAGGCTCATGACAAACACAGTGCATATTCCACTGGGAATATCAGTATGACTTGAATAAGCAAATTATTAGAAAACTGAAAATGTACTGACTTATTTCAATAAATTTATTTCAATGACACCCTGGTCAATTAAGCACTCCCCAAAGAAGTTTTGAGGACATAATATATTAAAAAAAAAAAAATCTTGTGCTCCCTACAGCTCTTCTACATCCCTTTTTTTTGCTCTAACTTGGTGGTTTCTGTCCATATTCCAGAATGTCAGAAATGAAGGGCATAGACTTTATTTTGTCATTTCCTGAGAAATCATGAGATTTATCTGTGAGTACTGTACAAATAGCAATATAATAAATGAAAACAGTTATATAAACTGGAATTCAAACTTTCAAAACTTCAACTAAAAATTCCAGTAGCATAGAGTAAAATAAGAGAAAAAAAATCCATGAATATCTAAATTTGAAGACAAATGTCAGTTTGAAAGTTTTTGATTGTTTTGGATCTCTCCCCAATAACTCACAAAAATACATACAAAGAACTACTTTTTAAATTCAAATATTTAATTACAATTCTGAATTGTAGACTCTCTTCTGAATATCTGAAATTCGTGCTACGCTGGCTAGTCTTTTGGACAAAGAACAGAAACAAGAAAAGTAGATCAGGGAACAATTTGAAGATTTGCACTGACTTGTTTTCAGGCAAATAAGATAGAAAAGAAAATTCTGTAAGAAATTCAAGAAAAATTTTGAATACCAAATAAAACTAAGAATTTCATAAAACATTTCACATGCAGGGAAACGAAGGACAAATTATTCATTCAGGATTATTTGTTCTACTCTATTGTTTTAACACATGGGTTTGGTGAATGCTGCTTTAATTCTTTTTGCAGATGTTTCATAACCACGAAACAGGCTGCAGCCAGATTTAGCCAATATCAGACAGTTTATACATTATATACACAAATAAACACACGTTGAACATTATACACACACACACACATATATATATGTACATACACATTTTACATACATGCACACATCCCTACATATATCAAACTGATTCAAAACAGGCTCAAATCAAGAAAAAGATAACCTTAACTGGACTCTGAAGAAAAAGAGATAAAGAGAGAAGATGAAAATCAGTTTTGAAACATCAGCTTCTGGAAAATCACTATTAGCAAATTATCAGTCACTTCTTCAAATAATAAGACTTTTAATCAATATGCAAAAAAATAATCAATTGCATCTCTCATTTCTTATTCTTCTTTCTTTTGCCCTTATATTTTATGTACAGTAACTCACATTTCTCAGCCTACTGTGTATCTATGAACTGAAATCAAACATTCAGACAGTAAATGAACCCTCAGTTTGTATTTATAATGCTCCTATAACTATGTATATATATATTATACAATCTCAATCTCTGTTAAAAAAAGAAGCAGTTCAATAGAAAGAGATCATTTTATTAAAAAATCATGAATGCAACTGCACTCATTCAACCTTAGAAATGTTTTGATGGCTTTTCAGCACTGCAATATATTTAGATGGGAATATGTCATTAATATAAACAGCAGAATAGAAACTATTAAACTAACACAATTTAAAACTGAACAAACCTGAGTATTTGATTAAAGTTTTTGTACATTCTATACACTTGAACAGGTAACATAGAAGCATAATATTTTTGTTGATTTTTAATTTGTTAGAAGTATTGCACTTGAAATGCTAAATTTTCAGCAGTTTGTATTTAGAAATTAGAAATCTGGTCCTGTAGGAGCTTGTTTGGTCTGATTTTACCAGCAACATTCAGAATTTTGCTAAGCTAAAACAAAAAATCAGTAATGAAGCACATTGAAAGAAAAATTCCCTTTGTTGCAAAACAACACTAAATCTGATGGGTTTGAATCAGATGTAAATACATATGGTAACTTTTAGAGATGAGAAATCAATCTAATTCCATATATGTTTTAATGGGCACAATTTTTTCTGGAAGGTTTACAAACAAAAGCACTATGGTTGAAAAGGTCACACATTAATATGTAGTCAAGCCTTTAATGGACATGTTTATTTTTCTAGACTGAATAATTAGCTGAGCATTTTTTCCCCAAAATAACATTGCATTATACAAATGTAGTGAATTGCTTACTAAAAACAATTTAAATTATACCTCACATTCGCTATGTGCAATAACTGTATTCCTATTGCTAGGATATTAGGGGTAAATTTTCAAAGCAATGCACAGAACGTAATCTTGTTATTTGCTAACTGGATTTGTGTGCCTAAGACTCACACACTGCTTTGAAAAATTACCCCTTCAGAAGATTGACCTGTGCAAAGAACTGAAGTTTTAAACCTGGATTGAAACCTAAGTTGTACCCTTGCTTGGCAGCAAAGACTCGCTCTGTAAAATGACTTACTGTAGTAATATTACCGTTTGAATAGCCAAATTAAAGAAACTAATTCTTATTCTAATCACATCCGTTGGAATTCTGATATGCTGACACCCAAAATTATGGCTCTGTCATTAGAGAGAGAATGAGTGGGAATGTTTTGAAATTTTTTTTCTATAAAATATGAAATAGACAGTGGCCTAAATGACAAGATATGACATTCTTGTTTTTTGATTATACAGTTAAAAGTTTTTAGTACTAGGCTTAATTTCAAGGGTGAATTGCATCAAAGGGGGTATAATCCAAGTGAAATACCTTTAAGATCCTTACTTCTTAAACTATTAGAGATCTATCATGTCTGCTGCATGAAGCCTCATTTTCATGTTAGAACAGATGGGCAAAATTGTCATTAACAGAAACTGACAACTCTAAAACTGAAATATAGATTTAGAAAGGAATCTAATGAATTAAATCAATGTTATTGCAATGAAAGCCAAAGAAATTAATAGTGATTTGTAAAGTTACCCTGTATTTTAACCTCAGTATATTTTAGTCAGTGTAATTTTAACATTCACAATACCTTTTCAGATTCACTGTTAATGTCTTACTATGTAATACATTCTTGTCTTAATATATCATCCATTCCTGGGAATCAAGCATTTTGGGCTCTGTTCAACAGAAACTAAGCTTGTGAGATTCAGCAGCCTGATTCTGATTTGGTCCTATTACTACTTATATTGCAGCACAGCAATGATGACGTTGCAGAGGCTAAAGCCGATGGCCCATCTAATCTAGAACCCTTGCCTGATGATTGCAAATTTCTAAGCAAAGTTCCTCATTCAGGTGGATCTCTTTATAATGGAAGTGAATCCCAAAACAAATTATTTTGACGTTTCATCAGTGGCTGATTCCTTTTAAGTTAACTAGATACAACAGGAAAATGTTCTTCAGTATCTTTCTTTCTTTCCTTTTTGATTATAACTAAAAAAGAAACCATTTTGATTTAAGATTTATGATTTGATACTCCTAATTCAGGATTATATACCCATTATCTTTAATCTGCATAAAGAAATTTGGTTACAAAACATGAGTGGAAACTAGAAAGCCACTTTAGTATGAATGAATCACGATACGCAGGCAAGAGTGGAAAAGGAAGGAACAGAAGCTGGAGAACTGAAAGTGTCTGCTATTTCAATTTAACTGGTGTCTGACTAAAAACTAAATAGGATCACCATCTGATGGGGCTCCGGTGATGCTGACAGCACCTGAGGCTTCTTGGTTTTGGCATTACCCTTTTACTAGACTCAGAGCAATCCTGTAGTCCTTTTTACCGTTATTTTCCAGCAGAGGGGTGAAAACAGCTATTTAAAGCCTTTGGTTAAAACCTTTTCTTTTTTTTATCTCATAGGTCTCACAGGGTTCATTCTTACAGGATTAATAAAAGAATAAGCAGTTTCAATCAGTGGCCCCGCTACTTTTGCATATAAAGGTCTCCGATTTAATTCCCGAGTTTTGTCAGTATTTGTTCATATTAAGGTGAACTACAGGGCTAAAAGTAAAAGAGCATTAAATCCAGAGATTGGTGTTGAAAGCCTGTGCTAATCAGGCTGATGGAGAATTCAGCCTGAGAAGCTAAGGACCTGTGTTACCAGTGACATCCTAGAACAGTGCACTCAAGGGACTTGGCAATACAGGGGTATTACTGCACAGCCGCTAGCTACTTTACAGTAACCTCCCATGGGGACACACTTAGGGCCAGATTCTTTTCTATCATTAATTCACTTACTTTTGTAACACCCCATCATCTTTCCCTTAAGCCTGAGTCACAAAAAAAGCAACAAGGAGGAAGAGGTTGGTACCTTTTAAATTAACTTTTTCTGTGACTCAAGCAACGTAGAATAGAGCATATCATCTTATCTAGGTACAAGTCTCCCTCACACAATAACCTCTCTCATAATGCAGTGTGTGCAATGCTATAAATAAGCCTATCTCTAATCAGAGATTCTGTCAAGTTCCCAAAAGCCCAGTTCTTCCTCAGGCCCTAAGGGCATTTTTACATGTGCTTTAGGACATGGCACGAGGTGCTTTAATTAGCAAGCCACACTAATTAAGTGCCCGCACATCACGTGTATCAGTGTTCCCATGCGTACCCATGTTGAAAAAATGGTGGCAAGGTGCTTTGAACTAAAGCTCATTGAACATGTTTTATTACAAAGCATCCTGCCGCCATTTTTTCAGCGCAGAGATGTACAGGGATGCTGATACACATGACGTGGAAGCTGCCAGAGTACATCAATTTCCCATATGCTGGATTCCCAGGGCGTTGGAGCAGGCTCCCGCCCCACACATCTGTAGGAGCCCTATGAGCATGCTCAGTTCAGGAGCATACTGATCTATACTTTCTCCCATTGTTTGTCTCCACATAAAAAAATATCGAACTTTCAAGGTTCTCATTCTTTGTTGACCTGGAGTACTCCTCAAATCTGGACAGTATTATACTTCACTGTATATTTTGGCCTTCTTCAAAGGTAAAGAATTATAAACAGCCAGGCCTTTCATACCAACAATAGGCAAGAAAATTGAGGATTTGACTTTGTCGTTTTTCTGTTCATCCCAGTGGTTGCTAGGTACTACTCAAACCTTTTTCTGAATGCCCTCTGCTAGACTGCCTGACAACAGACAGGCAGGTGGTGGTTGTAAAATTTCCATGACGACTTAAAACTGTGCATGAGGATAACTTCTAGAGGCTCTGGTCCTTCAACATTGTTCCACTTGCTCTCAGTTTCCAACTTATTCTTCTGTTTGGAACTCAAACTCTTTCAAGTTCCTTCTCATTCACCACTCCTGACACTACATAGTGATCACTGGGTTCAATAAGCCCAGGCATTTGTGAATGAGAAGGATACCACTTCAAAGGTGGAGCAGCAGTCAACTTCTGCAGACTTCTGCAGTCTTTCTCTAACTGGCTTCTTAACCAAGGGACCATCTTCTAATTCCCAACCTCCGTAGTCTACGTAAGGGAGCAACTACAACTACAGTACCACAGTGGAGCCAAGTACTACAATGTGGGTGTGGTCAGCCGTACTTAGTGCTAAACAACCTTTCATTAGCAAGATCCATTGTGTACAAATGTAAACATTGTGATGACACAAAGAAAAGGAAGCAAGCCCTGCCTCCTCCCTATACACACAACCACACACACACCTCCACACCCCATCCCCTTTCTTCATGTAACTTCTATTGCAATTCACTTTAAAAACTGAATATCGTCTTTCTCTTTACTTACCCTCTCTGGTCACTGCAGAATCTGGTCCACAGTTGTACCTACTTAGCCTGGTTCTGGATGTTTCTTTGTTACCAGATCTTTGGGTCTGGCCAAGCACCCAAGAAGCAACCTTTCATTGACTCTGGCTCAAGCCCAAAATGCATGCTCCAATTGCCATTTTATACAAATATCCAGTATTTTGAAAAAATAAGATCTGCAGAGAAGAAAGTTTCATAACATTATTTCTAAATCTCAGGGACTTAATAAATGAAGGGAACTTTGAATGCTTAGATGCTTAAAGAGCATTACAGACAGAGTAAGGGTTTTAAAAGCTATACAAATCATGCCCTTGCTATATATTTTGTAGTTTCTGAGAAAGCTTTTTCTTTATGACACCACAGCAAGTTTATCAAACTTCACCTGAGTGCACATAATTTGATTAAAAATTTCAACAGGGAAACTACCAACACAACCAGCACCAGAAACATTTTTTTGTTTTTTAAACCACCAGTTGGATTTACAGGTTGATGATCAAAACCAAAAAAAAAAAAGGTTCATGTTCTATTCAAATTTCTGGCAACTTCTCACTGATAATGTCAGTTATTCTCTCTACATACAGCAAATGTGTACATACATTTTTTAAAACAACTAAACTCTGTATATTAAAAAAAGCAATCACAAATATGAGCTATAACTTTAGTTGAAGCTCTGCATTTAATGAGAAAACACAAAGTTCTCACCCAGTATGTCCCAGGCACGTCTCTGGGGCTAAGCTCTTCGGATCCTTCAAGCTTCCTGGCAGAAGTTTTCTATCATTTCCTCCTCTTTACAACATAGGATGCCACACGCCACATAAGATTTCTTAGGTCTTCAGCCTAGCCTTCATTTTGACTTGCATTTTTTACCTCATTTTTACATACACTAAATACACACACACAGTGGTTCTACCCTTATATTTTCTTAGGCATTACAGTCCAGCTTTTAAAGGTTGCCCCTTCTTCTGGGAGATGTCCATGTTCCTGCTTCAGATGTCACGTATGGCAGTCTACCAGTGCCAAAAACCCATGTTCAGGCAAAAAAAAGTGTGTTTGATCTTCATGATCTTGTTCAGTTTAGTATAGTGCGCAAAAGCAGCTGCATCCTTTAAAATGTATACAACACAGTGATCAATTTTGCTTTGTATGATTAGTATGAGATTAGCTGTTCAAAGAAAGCCAATGCTACTTTACTAATTTAGTCACATACAATATTTGATCTTTGAAATATGCTTTATGTACAGCCTGCATTACCTTTTACAGACAAATACAAAAAACATGGTCAACATTTGCAGTAAAATTATCATAGAAATGACGTCTCAAACCTTATTTCCTCCTTACAATGTGCATATCACAAATAACTTGTATTAAAATTATGTTTTACAGGCCAGAAATAGAAAACAAATACTCCTAGTAATTTAAACAGGTATTTGCATAACATGACTAAAATGCCCTAGATAAAAAAGTTCTGCAACTGAAAATATGAGTTAAAATCACTTATATACAAGTAATATTAACTTCTAGTACAGAAAAAGCCTTTTAGCTGTCTTAATTAGGGATTTAAAATATATTTCTTGCAGTATATTTTTCAACTTTCTGTTATTAAGGTTAGCTATAGCTTGCTTTTTGTTATGCAGCATAGCATTAGTCCCAGGTCACCTCACATATTTCCAGAAAGAACCTTTAACAGAAGCACTAATTTGAGAGAGAGGCAAGGGTGTGTATATGTGCTGATTAAGGAAGTGTTCTCAGTTAAGAGAAAAAAAAGCGGCAAGGGAGGGGGGCTCTAAGTTAGAAGAAAGGTATGAACTGTTTAAAACAGAAAATGGAAAGGCAATAGCAAAAAGAAGGAGGTCAGATGAATGTATGGAGAGTTTTTACAATAAGTAAGGAGAAAGCTTCAACTGTACAGGAAAGAGGAGTAGCCAGTTCAGAGATACAGCAGCTGCCCATTCAGAACTGGACTCAGACCTCCAGTATATTCCAGAGAAGCTTCAAAGAGCCCTGGGCTGGATTAGATCTGATGACTTACATATATAATACTCTACAACCCATTAAAGGTCCTCCTTACCTGAAAACCCTGGAGCAGACCCCCTACAGAAGTTTTTCTAAACCTCTGAAACAAAATTACTTATGCTGTACAAGACAACACCACTTAAATATATTAGAATTTCTTCCATCAGTAGTTCATTGAAACCAATGACAATGATGAACATTTACCTAAAAATGTTCTCCAAAGCATCAGGAATTGAGACGTTCTGTGCCCCGCAGCATATTCATATAATTTCATTTCTAAAATTTTCCAAATTCTCTTCAGAAATTTAGAAAAAGACAAAGCAGAAAAGATCTTGACTTTGTCACAAGAGAGATATATGCTGCATGGCAGTGGTGTCCAACTCACCTCCTACCCTGGAGGTGGATTTGGACTGTGAGGCCTCTTGTGGGCCAAATCCAACCCAGGGCATGGGGTGTGCTTTGGTGGTAGCAGCTCCAGCTTCTGCCATGTGCTGAATGCCCTGTGCCAGAGCTGAAGCTGCTACTGACACATGTTTCATGCCAGGGTCCCAGCTCTGGCTCCTGCAAGAGAACATGGAAGCAACAACTCTGGCTCCAGGTCCAGCATGGGGCATGGAGCATGCCACAGTGGCAATGAAGCCAGCAGCCAAAGACCAGGGACCATGGTGGTGGTGACAGGTGAAGTAGCTGGAGCATGACCAGGGTTGTGTCAGCCTTCACTCACCCTTCTGCCACTGAATGCTGTGCCCACTGGGGCCCAGTAGGCTACTCCCACCTGGCCATGTCCCCCAACTTCTGGTGGCATGTCAGTAGCCCAGTGGACCAGATTCAGCTGATCCATGGGCTGGATCCAGCCCACGGGCCATATGTTTGACATGCCTGGTATACGTAACTAAGAGAAAGCAAATGGACTTTGCTGTGTTGATTTTCAGATCCAATGTTCATTAATAAAAATGGATATACAAATCAGCAGGGCAGTACAAGGTTCAGCAGCTCCACCTCAGTGGGGTTCCTGCAAAAATTGTCATTCAATCAATAAGTTTATGTTTTCCAAGTTTCCTAGATGTCAATACAAAACGAGTGAAACAGGTTTGTTTGAGGTGAAGACTAAGCATAATTTGTCACAAAACTAAAACCACACAGTTCTCCTGACTCTGCTGGTTAGGAAGGCTTATGAGCTTCAGAAAAGTTTTCAGTGAAAATGGACTGATGTCATGTTTATAAGAAAACATAAACCCATGCCACATTGTGTAGCTTTGACTCCTGAAGTTTGCAGCAAATGTTTCTTACAACTCCATAACTCAATTACTCATCTGTCACCTTTAAGACAGAGATGGTTCAATCTGCACTACTTTCCTTCCTAAACTAACTTCATAAAAGCCTAGTCAATAATTGAACAAGTTTATTATTGATACCAGGGTGATTAAAATGAAATGAAATGCATTTTTTACATTGCATATTCTCTAATACAGTTGTCGTTAAAAAAACAAATGCTATCCCTCAATTCAGAAGCTGGCTTCAGGAAATTTAGACCTATTTAGCTGGAAATCAATTTGTTATAAAAATCAATGTAGTTTCTTCCCTAGGGCCTTACTTTTTTGTTTCCTAAAGTAACCCTTTATACATAAAGAGCCTTCCAGACTTTTTGGGGGGAGGTTTTCATGCTGAAAGGAGATATTAGTTCACCATGGTCATTCTGATTTTGTTTTTATTCTAACCGAGTCAGGGAATAAAAGTGGGTTGACATAACTCTATTGATATTAAACTTACAAGCAGAAAGGTAACGTTAACTAGGGCTGTCAGCAGTCTTAACCGTTCATAAAATAAGCAAATTCATCAAGAAAACCTAAGGATCAGCCTACAGGAGAAAAAAGACAAATATCTTTCTATTGAACTGAAACTGTACCAATGCTAAAATTGGGAGGGGATATTTTTGTGAACATGTCTTTTTAAACCACCTGTTGCTTCACCCTGGAAAAATCACCTGCCCTTACACACTTGTAGTATTATTAGCACTGACACAACTACATGACTAATGGAGAAAAATGTTTGCATATTTTCCTAGTCTAGGTGAAAGCTAAGAAAGGATATAATAGCTCAGGGGTACTTTTTTTAGCTCATTTTAAATACTGGACCGAAGGCATCTTACTAAATAAATCCCTGAGAAACAAGACATGAAAATATTAAATTAAGTTTTCAAAGACCTATGTCAGCATCAGACACTATCTTACATGCTGACTTTGGGTTCTTCAAACCAACACTATCAGTAGATGTTGATACTGAAAATCTCATAAATCCTAAGAACTTTATAAGGAGGCCTATAGCCACAGCACCAGGTCTGCAGGACATTGGAACATCCCTGTTCATCTCTTCAGTTAATAACAGGCAACAAACACAAGCTACTTGTGGTATTTGTGTGAGACCATAAGTGCACAGTCCTAGAATTTTCTTATTTAGATGTTCGTCGTTACCATCACTGATAATGTCAGCAGTCTGCTGGTTGCAAACTTGCACTCCTCCACTGTTTTGGTTCACAAGATTCCAAGACATATTACAAAAATATGAGCACTGACATATAGAGAAATTCTGAGTAAATACCACATTAGAAGACCAACTATTGTTAAGTATTTAGAAGTCTATATGGGATTAATATCTACTAGCTGTATCTACCTTCTGGCCCACAAAGTATCCACAAAAAACATTATTATCGTTGGCTTGTACATGCTTGTAGTACCAACCTTGGCTGTTAACCAACAAATTAATGAGTCTAAGCATCTGCTCAACTTCAACCACATAACTGCTTTGCTGGATCAGGACAAAACTGCATATCCACTTGCAGACACATGCTCTACATAATGAATCAATACCTCATTTATTTTACTATTGTAAAATAGTAAAAGTAGTAATAGAGGGTAGTGCTCTCACTTTAAATTAAGAAATTATAGGTATATACATGCATATTAAGAAATACATTTCATATTCTAATTGAGGACTATTCTCAGATGGTAAACTTTATTCTAATATTAGAAATTAGCCATAAATTGTTAGGGTGATTCAGTCTTTGGGTTGCTATAGCATTGGGACTCATGTTTATAAAGAGTGTCATCTACAAGTAAATGAAAGCTGGTAAGAGGACCTTTATGAATTAATATTTGGATAATTAACTAAAGTGCTATGAATTTAGTGTGGACTTCTGATTTTATATCCATTAATATACTATTATCCATATAAAAGTCTTGAACTGAACAATGAAAAGGGTTTTTCTCCAGAAATATTAAACTGAAAACTAACACTTTCCCAGAATTTAAACAAGCTAAGTCTTGAACTTGACTCTTCTGTAAGAGACTTGGCCATTTGATGTCAGATTTGTAAATCTTAAGGTTCAAGATACTTGATAAATTTGGAAAGTTCACTCTCAATTTCTAATGATCCACTGCTTTGCTTCTTCATAGATCTTCTTCATTAATTGTTGCTGCCGGGCACAAGCAATAAATTATAGAATCCAAAGAAGTTTTGGCTTCATTTCTTTACATACACAATAGAAATCCAACATCTTCATAAGAACACTGGTCTGATTAATTAACCATTTAATTGTATACACCAGTGTTCACTCCTTAATGTGGACTAGATACACAGTTTTTAGCAATAAAGCAGTAGTTTTGCTTTGCAAAAAGTGGACAGGAACAAGTTACACAGGACATCACCACGAAAGAGAAGCCTGAACTTGCAAATGCTTTTTCTAGTGGCTTAAAGGCCTCTCTCAGGTCTCTGGCATTCTCTGTGGTGTGATATAAAGCCATATGCAATTCCTGATCCATTTGTGTATTTCCTGAAATGGAGTTATGTGCTTGTTTTAAAGTCTGTCCATGGATCTTTCCTGTTAAGACAGAGATATAAATCTCCATGCACAAAAATAGGACAGCTGATCAGAGGCTGCCTGCACACAATACCAGGTGTCACCTGGCAGTAGAGATTTAAAGAAAAAGGCCTGAGCATAGATTTGAACCTGAAGTGCTTTCACACCCTCAAATGCCAATAAAGCAGGGACCACTACTTCATAAAGCAGCAGAGTTCAATGTCTTTATTATGCTGGTCACAAAAACATCTTCATTTAAAAAATAATAACAATAATAAGCTTCACATTAGCTACATTGACAGGAAGTCTGCTTGTGGCTTAGACAATCTGCTAATAAAGAATAAAAAGAAAATAAAAGCTAGCTTTCAATACATACATAAGCCATTGGAGAATAAAGCTTCAGTCTGGAGTTAATCATGGTCTTTAATGGCTCACATTTCCACTGATTCACATCTGAGAAATAAGATAGTTTACTGAACACATTGCACAAGTAACTGATCTCCTGCCTAGAGATGTTCCTGGAGCCAGCATAATGTAAGTGTGAAAATGCACACGAAGGCCTGTAATGTTAATAAAGCAGTAACTACACTGGAAATAAATAATTTGACTAAAATTTGCTAAGAAGGACTCTGTCAACTGAACATGCCAATGCACTCTTGCTATGACATCTCAGGAGATGATCCATCACTCAGTGGAATGTGCCTTGTGTCCCATGAAGGACAACAAGCAGCAGATAAATCTGGCCTAGTCCATATGGTGTGGAAAAAGTCTTTTCCTCAGGACTAAAGATTAACTGCAATTGTCAGAAACCTTAACAGAGGCCAATGTAAAGATAATTTCAAACTTACAGAAATTCTTAAACACTTCATCAAGCCTTGTCATATAACTATAATCACATGCAAAGGCTGAATTTACTGTTTGGGGGTCTGTGCTAAAAGGCAGACACAGGAATACACTTCCAGCTGAATAGGCTGGCATTTCCTAGAGTGATCGTGACAGCCAGACAAAGCAGCAGCAATGCCACTGCCCAGTATTAAATACGATTCACAAAGACCAAAATGCACTGCCTAAAGGCAGAACTGAGGACAGCGCTTGGGATTCCATTTGAGCTGAAACATTCCACACATCATAGACCCTAGATTCATCATAAAGCATCACAACACAAATCTGACTGGCCATATTTGACCAGAGACTGTCCTTTTGTAAAATCTTCAGTAATATCTCTGATGCTACCCTTATTCTTTCAGCACTCAACTCTGCTTCTTTAATTTCTTCCATTCTTTCACTTCTCTATTTTCTGTAGAAAAAGACCTGGGGGTTACACTGGACAAGAAGCTGTATATGAGCCAACAGTGTGTCCTTTTTGCAAAGAAGGCTAACAGCATACTGGGCTGCAGTAATAGGAGCATTGCCAGCAGATCAAGAGAAGTGATTATTCCTCTCTATTCGGCATTCACAAGGCCACATCTGGAGTCTTGTGTTCAGTTTGGAGCCCCCCACTACAGAAAAGATGTGGACAAATTGGAGAGCGTCCAGTAGAGGACAATAAAAATGGTGAGGGAGATGAAGCATCTGACTTATGAGGACAGGCTGAGGGCCCTGGGCTTATTTAGTCTGGAGAAGAGAAGAGTGAGGGGAGATTTAACAGCAGGTGGTACAAAGAGGATGGAGAGAGACTGTTCTCAGTGGTAGCACATGACCGAACAATGGTCTCAGGTTGCAGCAAGGGACCTTTAGGTTAGGTGTTAGGGAAAACTTTTTCACTAGTGTTAGGGTGACAATAATTTGGATTTTGGGGAGCATTGAATCTGCAGCTGAATACAAAGGCTTTTTTCTGTGTCTCGGCAAAAGCTGCTGGTCATAAGGCAGGTTGATATATTAAGACTAACCTTGCAAATGCTTAGGTAAGCAGTTTTCTAAACAAAGTCGTAGTGTTAGAGCCCATTGTGTAAGAGAAACAAGATGCAGCCCACCAGCTATCATCAGGAGATAAAGAAAAAGCAAGGCCTTGGAGATGGTGCTGAAGTCAGCAAAGAACCAGAAAGAACCAGTGATTGACCGAGAGTACCCGAGTTCGTGGCCTTACGCATGCGCACTTAGCAGAGAGGCATGTAAATGAGGGGAAAGCATAAGCAATTTAATGCTTATGAAGTAAACAGTAAACTGAGGCGGAGCTTGTGATGGGAGAAGAAATGGGTAGAACAGGAGGAAGGACAAAGGTGGAGTGAATGTTAATAAACCTGAACTAAAATGTATAAATGTAGGAAAGAACTATTGTTTAGGGCTGCTCCCCGGTTTGTTGGCTTTTTAGGAGCTAGTCTGAAGCTGTCTCTATTCTGAATAAAGCTATTGCAAGCAATGTGTGCTGGTGTTTGCTCCCTGCTTGATCTGGCTAATTAGTAACAGGATCCACGAACAATTAGATCATCATCTCCATAGTCATTGGGCGCCGAATGGAGTCGGGGTCTAACAACTGGGAGGGTAATAAAGCATTGGAACAGGTTGCCCAGAGTGGTGATGGACTCTCCATCCTTGGAGGTTAACACCTGGGTAGACAAAGCCTTGGCTGGGATGATCTAGTCGTGGAAGGTCTCAGTTTAAGCAGGGGGTTGGACTAGATGACTTCCTGAGATCTCTTCCAATCCTAATTTTCTATTATTCTATCTGTATCCTTCTTTGCCCTTATTCTTTTCTTCCTCTCTTACTCCTCTTTCACTTTGTTACATATATGAGCTTGCTCCTTGACACCACACTATCAAGACCAGGTTTTCCTCCTAGTACAAAAAACGACAGCATAACAGAATGCACCCTCCATCTGCAACAGAAGCAGGGTGCATTTTCTAGATTAGCAAGAAACAAGGTCTCTTTGAAAGGTCTATCTCTTAAGGTTTGGGAAGGGATGGCCAGAAGGGATGGCCAGAAAGGATGGAAGGCATCAGCTGAGCTGGTAGTCAGGCCATGTACAGCTAAACAGGACCCTGGCCCTGGCTTACCAACATGGGTCAATGATCAAGCCAAGATTAGGACTACATCCATGAGGCAGCTGAGGAGTCTGCCATTGTTACACATGGCCATGGGGACCCCAGGAGCCCCAGAGTGACCAGAAGGTCCCATTGAATCCTGACCATATCACCCTCGAGAATAAAAAAGCAGCTTATCCTTGTGGCAGGTTCTCCTCAGCTGGGGAAAGGGGGAAGGGAAGATGGATGGGAGGAGGAGGAGGAGGAAGAGGAGCAAGGGCAGGGGCAGGGGAAAGATATATATAGAATGGCTCACATTCGGGCCAAGCTACATGTTGCTCCAACAGGATAATGCAGACTACATTCTCCTGCATAATATACATAAGAAAGAAACTACAATAAGAAAATACAGCTTGTTGGGGAGATGAAATGAACAGAGGAAGCATGCCAAAATTGACTACTATTTAATTTCTGTACGCACAGCACAGTCTCAGGTACAAACACAAGCCTCAAGAACACCATTTCAAGGCCTCTTCATTCATTTTTTAATTTGTGGAGCCAGATCCTGAAACACTCAAGTCAACAGGGGTTGATCAAGAAGAGGAACCCAGTCTCAGGCTGAGTTCATTTTCAATGTTCACTTTGGCAAGCTGACCCCCAATTTCAGTGGTTGGAACTCATATTTCACACTACGGACCTATTATGTGACCCAAAGCAAGTGATTTCACTTCTTTTTACCTCCATTCCTCCTCCCACCATTTGTCTTTCCTGTGCATAGAGCTTAAATTCCTTGGTCTCCTTCAAATTGTACCTAGCTCTGTGGCATCCCATCTTGGGCAGGGTCTCAAAGATACAGTTCACAGGCCTGATCCAGCCCACACAGGCCTATCATTAAGTCCATGATGATGCCTGTGGGTCTCAGACAGGACTGACATAATTTGAGGCATGTCCCAAACTGGCCTGCACGCTGCATGCAGGATGCACCAGCTCCAGCCCCAGCTCCACACATTGCAGGGACTGATGAGTTTGATACACCTGCTCTAGGGTCTGGCTGCTAGGGATAGCATTAGTCCCCCAAATAAGCTTAATTGAAAAACAGTACCCCTCCAACTCTGCCTTTTCCATCACGTTTACCATACATTTTTAATACCGGTAACAAGTTGACTGATTCTAGGCAATTTAATACGTTGTCAGGGTGAATTACCTTCGTAGTCAGTGCATAGTCACACTGAGTGCCTTGAATACTGGCTCTCACACAATCTTTTTGTGTGGCAAAGCACCCCTCCACATAATTTCTATGTCAAGTTCTTTGCTACATAAAAAAAATCCATCCTGCAGTAGCCGTTTTGGTGTTGGTATCCGTTTCCTATATACCACAAAGGAAACATTATCAATCTTTTGAAGGGAGACCCAATTTCCTTCAAATAATAAGTGTTCCTTCCACATTTAAAGAATGTAATGTCTTCTATTCATCATTCTGAAATTTTAAACAAAAAGCTATGGAAAGGATTGTTCATCTCATATGTAATTTTGAACTGACTTTAAAGAAAGAATCCAGAGGAATCCTGATTGCCATTTCATTCTTATGAAATGGCACTGAAGGATCCCTGACGGCAAATACCCAGTGTTCCCTTGTCATTGTCAAAAATAGCAATTATAAAGGTGGTCTTAAAAGATAAATAAGGTAATGATGTTCAAATGGTTATTTCAACAAAACTGGGAAAGCAATGCTGAGTTCTGTGCAGGAATGATTTTTCTGGCTTTGGGTTTAAGACACCATCCATCCAGTGAAATCTTAACATCTGGGGGAGATCTAATGTAGATAGCTCTTAATCCTTCAAGATTAAAGGATTAAGCCATTTGGCCAGAAACAGGAATTAGATTTAGCACCTGGGAAAAACAAAGCATTTAAAATCTTCTCACTTTGGGGTTGCTTTTCTTTACAGTCGCAGCTAAAGAGACCAAACAATGGGACTGTCATTGGCTGAAGAATGTCTCAAGGAAACAGCCATCTTTAGTTTATTGCTACAGACAGAAGAATAAACAAAGGTTGTACCAGTCTAATGCAGAATCCAGAAGGCCCGAAGAAGAAACCACACTGAAGTATCACACAGAATTCAGATTGCCATCTTACAGGAGCTTCAACCAAAGGTACAGAAGAGAAGCAGACCCACTCATTACAGCTATGAGGAAGGAGAACCTAGCATGAGAAAACAAGGTTAGTTTACTTTTGACAGAGGGATGATTAAAAGGAAACATTAGAACTTTCTTCAAGAAGGTAGAAAAAGGAGCATGGACCAAGAGTGCACCAAAATGAACACGCGATGAAATCTTTTAGAAAACGACATGGCCCATGGGGTACATGAGAAAAACACCATTTCTACTCTGCAGCAGGTGTGGCAGAAATTCTGGCAAGGAGATGAACTCTCCACAGCCCCAGAGAACTGTGCAACTGGCAGATGCACAAATCCCTTGGACATGTCTCTTAAAGTTCTCCTAAACAATCTTCACATTTAAATTGATGCCACACCTCACTGTTAACCCAACAGATAGAACCAAGCTGTTCATGGCTTCATTCCAGAGAGTTCAAGACAAACCCTGGTTCTGCCCCATGTTGGTTCACAACCGTAATGTGCAAAATATTCAGCAGTTGCAGAACCATCAAACCCAGAACAAAATGCAAAACAGAACCACAAAGTCCTAGATACAACTAAACATATACAAAAGGGAGCTACACAGGAGTGTGACAGAAATATAAGTCAAATGTTAGCCAGGAAGGTAAATAATCATCTTCCATCCCAAATGTGGCTCTGTACATCTTCCCTGTGGTGTATGTAAGAAACTATGTTTGCCAGCATGCTGTGCACATGTTGTCTTTGCCATTCAAGACATATCTGCTTCATATTCGTTGTCCTTTCAGACAGTCCTCTGATGAACAAAGTGAGCAACAGGAAAGCAAAATTCCTGTAATATAACAGCTATTATTATGGATTTCACCGGTTTGTTTATTCATATGTTTAATTGGTTATGTTAATGGCATTTTAATCCACATTTCACTTGTACGTGGCTGATAACATTACACTTTTGTGTGGCTGCAGTGACATTTTCCCACCATTACTATCCATCATGAAAGAATCAGCACACCCAGTCAGTCCATTGCATTGCTCCCAGTATTGTAATGCTAACTCGCAATTTCCGGGGTCTTGTTTATCTAGGTGTAAATTAAGCTATGTTGTATAAAGTGATGAGGTCACTCCAGGGTCATGAGTGAGATATCCCATTTTTAACTGGATAAAGCTGAGGAAATCTTTTGATTGGCTAACAGAGATTTTGGTCATTCTTAAGGTAGATACTTAACATTTTTAAAATTAAAATGCAAGATTGATGGGAACTGGAAAGCCAAACCATTTTTGTCATCTTTGCAAAATGTGTATATAGTGTATCTTGAGTGAATTACTGAGAGAAGATCCAAGCAACATGGCAGGCTTTATGTCAGGCATTCATGGTTTCAAACAAGCCTGTCATTCTAGAGGAAACTGCTTCATGGATAAGCAAACACCCAGCAATCTCTCCTACAGAAAAGTGGCCAGTGACTTCACCTGTCCTTTGGACTATCAGTTCCTCTAAACTGGTCTTTATAGTCCAAGGAACAATTACAGTCCAAGAAGATATATAAAAACAAGAGCCACATGTGCAGGTCTAGATGATTTCCTCAGTGTCTGCCAACTTGCAACGAATTGCACTCCAAAAAATAAGGACCTTTTCTAGCTGCCTGATCTGCCCAAGCAAAGGTACATTTTGCAACAGGCCACAAGAAACGTTTGAAGGCCAAGAGCAGCACCAAGGCTTGTTGATGACAAGTTGATGTCCCCTGGGTAACTCCCTCCCCAGACCTCCATAGCTGTCCTCATGGCGAGTGAGTGCCTTTTACAGTCTGAACTCTGAAGACTGCCTTTCACCTATTGGTGGTTTGTCCCAAACGTGTCTCTCCCAGCCTCACTCTTCCTGCTCCCATGATTCTCTTGATCATTCCCTCACATTCACCTTCCCAACATCCTTCCATCCCATCCTATTTGATGTCCTCCTTTCCTTTCTCTCCTCTTCATTTACCCCTCTTCCTGTCATTTCTTCTCACCCCACCACTACCCTAAAATAATGACTTAAAGCAGAGGAAAAGGCAAAAAATATATAAAATAAAGCCTGGGCTATCAAGTCATGTGCAGGTTTGCCTGCATCTTGCACACACTCCAGCTGCTGTTCTTGGAGAATTTGAGTCTTCTGCAAACAGCCCTTTGGGACCTGAACTGCATTTCCCATGAATCTGAGCAGTGCTCAGAAGCAACCTGAATGGGGGATTTTTGGCATTTTCACAATACAGGTAATAAATAATGATACTCATGATCCTAGCAGGAACTATCCTGTTAACGTGTTTTGCTCTAGGGAGTACCACTAGGTAAAATATGGGAATATTCTAAAGTAACTTTTGCAGCACACACTCCCTGTAACTATGTCTGGAAGGCATTTCTGTGAACAGGCAAATTTTGCCCTCCACTCACACACAGAAATAATTCAAGAAACATTCCCAGTACAAGCATCCAAGGGTTTGGCTCCACACGCAGTGCATCCACATGCAGCCAGAACTGCGGGATTCCTGGTGGTTGGAGAAGCATATTCTATGCCGCAACCTGGGACCAATTGCATGGTGCTGGTCTAAAGCTTCTGTGCCCTGCCAAGCACACACAGCTGCTATTCCAGTCTATAGACTGTATTTGCATTCATGCTTTCTTTTCATTGGCTGTACCTCTAGATAGGCCTCCAGGCTGCCCTTTCTTCAGACTTCTCTGCCAGCCCAGGTAAAGCCACTTAAAGAACGTTAAGGCAATATAACGTGAATATCTATCTGGATTCCCATCTCCTTATGCAGTTCTTAAGGTAAGGTCTATCTGCTTCAGAAGACCTTGAGCCAGCCCTCCAAAAGATTTCCACTCCAGTGAGGTGTTTTAGGGAGAATTAACTGACGGTTGCAAGAGGTTTGCATTATTGTTTTTAAGTTATTTTAGGTGTCCCAGACTACAGGGAAGAGACAGGTTATGACACAGGAATTGAGGAGTTGCTTAGGCAAAGATAGACAAGATGGATGTTCAAGGTGGTGATGTCAAGATGAGGAGAAGATGGTGAAAATGAACATTGGCTATGTGAGAAGCATAGTGAAAGAACTCCGCAATGAAGAGATGGCAGTAGCAGTAACTCCATGGATGATCTTGAAGACTAAGTGAAAAGGCTTTTATAGTGGATTCTAACAGGCTTGAAAGCCAGTGAAAATTTCCAAGAAGGAGCCAAGTACACAACTATTTCCAGATATCAGCAACAAGACAAGCTGATGCTTTGTGCACGACAGTTTAGAACGTGGAAAATCAATTGTAAATCATGAGTTTGGGATTCTTTGAGATGAAGTGTAATCTGATTTACAATGTTACAAAAAGAAATTAAAGTTAATTCCAACATGATTGTGGGTATACCACAATTTAATACAACCATGCTGTGGCCTTTAAATCTTTCAATCACAGTAAGCCAACAGTCATTACTTCTTTACGTTTCACATTTTATCTTAAAATATAAATTGGAAATATCATATAGCTGTGTTATTTACATTTCAGAATTAAGCTTCTTGCTTAACAACATGGCACTCTGTGGTGTAATACATTTATTGTGCAACGACCATACAGTCAGGGTGGTTTAAGGCACTCCACTTCACCTCATCATTTCTTTTTGCTTAAATATTATGCCACATACTGATTAATACCAGACCAATAAAATCATCTTAGCAATCTGGTTAGAGTCTTTTGTCTACCCAGATGGCCTGCAATGTTAATGTGTGACAATTTCAACAATGAACTAGGACTGTTTTATGGAACCAACATTTGTTCCACTGCTTTTTCTTTTTAGGCTCAGAATTTTGACACAGATGGTACAAATTACTCAAAAAACAGAAATGTTCATTTAGAAGGCTTAAATATGTGGTTTTTCTCAGGCCATCCGAATCTTTTACATTTGCAATTCAGTAAATTTACTAACAACCCCTGCTGTAATTAAGGTCTATAAAAACGTTCCCCCTTTCCTGCTTGTTTTTTTTTCCCCCTGCTTCATATCTACAGTGTTTCATTATGCCTCCAAATTATTATTAATATTTATTCCAGTTCTGCAATGTTTTTAATTTTGTAGGACTTACACTGTTCAATCTTGCATCCAATTCTTCATACCTTTTTAATTATTGCAAAGAAAAAAAAGCATTTCATCTGCAACAGCATATTCATCTCTGCTAGAACCCACGTATTTCTAGAAATCAATGGTTGTTGGGCATCGAGCTGCAGAACATCTTTAAATAAAGAGCACATTACAAAGGCTGAGTACAGAATATTAAGGTAGGAAAGAGCAAGGCTAGTGCCACAAGGCAGTTAAGGCAGGGAAGGGAAAGCCAGCAGCTGCATTCTGTGCAAAGGGTAAAAAAGGGAATTGAGGGAGGACAGGTGCACTAGATCTTTGTCTGTGAAAGGTGAGGGGTTACTGCTGTGCTGTGATCACAGCAAGAGAAACAAACGTGCAAAATCCCAGGGGAGTAAAGGGGTGAACACATAACAACCCCACTAAAGAGCTTTGAGGCTGCACTAAAAGTAGAAATGTGCAACAGGAATTCTGTGCCTTAAATACAGCAGGTTAAAAGTGGGGACACCAGGACAACCTCAGTGCTGAAATAGCACCTAACTACCAAGAGGAGGTGATGTACTCCTGAAGTGTCCCCATCAGCCAGAAGCAAGGCTCCTTTGTTCCCTGCTTTTGATGGCCAAAGATACCATAAGCACTCGCTGAAGGATCCTCCCAGATAACATCCTCTTTCTATAGAACAAATCTAAGCTATTGCTGAGTGCAGAGTGGCTGCTCCAGGGCACTGCACCCTACCAGCATCAAACAAATTGCTTGGTGAAGCAAAGACAGAAGAATAGGCTGATATTCAGAGGTCCAATTAGTCTCAAATATTTAGATTCAGAAAAGTTTATAATGGAAATAATAGCGGAAGATATATGCTATAGCAGGCAGGGGGGAAGAGGCAACCAAAGCATTAAAAAGAGAAGACTGAATTTTAAATCATTGTTAGCAGTTCTGAATGTTCGCATCCTCCATGAATTAGTCGTGGCGTCAATAGCAATAAGATGCACTACTGTGCAGGGCTATCCTTGTCTGTCCTTTGAATCCACCTGTTGTCTCTCATTTCATATTCAGATCACAAGTTCTCCAGAGAAAACTCTAGTATATACAAGACAATCGCAACAAGGTAGGGGCCTCAAGGTGCTACATTAGGTTAAGCGGACAGCAAGGCATTGCAACAGCAAATCAAAACAGCTGAAAGATGGGCAGCAATTTAACCAGTTGTGAAGGTATAGGCAAGCCTAGGTCACCTCAAGAGCAGCCTAACACCCACCAACATGCCTGCCTCTGCACCCAGTCAGGATACTTGGATCCCTTTGTTTGGTCCTATTACCACTGAAGGAATACAGCAAGGCTAACTTCTGGATTTAAGGTAGCAGCTACACTGAAATCAACTTGTTCACTTCAATGAAACTGGAGTAAAGCAGTTTCTGTTAAATTCATATAACAGCCCTTCTGGCTGTCCTTCCAAACCTATGACTTAAAGGAGGTGTTTAATCAGATGCATTTTATTCCATCCAGATTCATATCATTGTACTGGTCAGATCAGTAGAGAAATATCACGCACTTTCAAAGCATTACAATTGCACACAGCAGAAAGGTATGGTTATTTCAGCACCCACCACTTATTTACTTGAACACGTATCACCATTATTAATTATACGATTGTAACAGTTTGTTATTTCAGTTCTCACCTGATGTTCTGGTTTCTATCTGATTATGCTCCTGTGTTAAAGTTTGGTTGTAATGTTATTTAACAATTTAAATAAAGTCAAATAATAAAAGCCCACACAAAATCATAGCTGTCCTTTGCTAATCCTTCCAGAAAGTACAATATATGTGTGTATGATGCTTCAATTCATTATGATATTCTATTAGAGCTGCCAACAGAAAGTGCATTTTGAGTTTTTAAATGTTGTTCCCATTAGAATCAATCACTCCATGCAATTAAGCCAATAGTCTCACCATTTTTGCTGTTATGATCTAAACCATCCTAAATATATTGACAGCTGTCTCCTATAAGATGACACAAATTAGGTTGAGAGGGCATAAGCCTAAATGTCACCAGTGGGAGGATATCAGTTATTCTTTCAGAACTCTACCTAATTTTCATACCCCATAAGGCATTCAGTAGACTTTCTTTGCATTGGCAGCATGCAGTAATCAATGTTTTGCATATTACAATCAATAACATGCTTAAATGTTTAAGTTTTGCATTCTTTTGCAATAAATATTGATATATTACAAACTATGTAAAACTGTTCATTGGACTTTTTGTTTGCAGTATGTACTGTATCATTCAGCAAATAAGTGAGCTAAATATTGTTTGTTACAAAACAGATGTCAAATGAAATTATGCCATATGTGCTATTAAACATTTTTTTTACAGTGAAAACCAAGATTTAGTTTCAGAAGTGAGTGTATTTAGCTTTTCAAGGATTTGAAGCATGAAAGCAACATCTTTGAAATATTTTTTAAACCTGCTGTGCATCATGTAATCCAGTTTTGTAAGCTAAACCAAGTGTTTTCTTTTAAAGTAGGAGTCTTCAAAATAACTAATTTTTAAAATATATTTATTTATTTCAGTAATACCAATCCACAGATCCAATATCTTAGGGGGGGAAATAAAACAGGTAATAGGTTCCTAGGGCTTTTGTCCTCTCACTTGGACTTCAGCATTCCTACAGCACATCATACATTTAATAGAAAAGACATTAGATTGAATTTGGAAAAAATATATGCTTTACCTTTACATTCGAAAAATTAAATTCTATGTGTGGCTGTATAAAATGTTATTGTAGTTATTTTACACTGGATTCTGGGTATATTATGTATGCAAAATTCACAAAAAAGTTAACCACTGTAAACACAGACTGCCTTGTAAGACAGACATAAAACAGGAATACAAAACCACCATCAGGTTTCCCCCATGTATGAGAAATGCATGAATTCTAAGTTTCAATCATTGTATTGCCCTATTCAAGAAGCTTAAAGACAAGCATGTAAAGTAGAGTGATCTATATCTCCAGACTTTGAAAGTGTGAACTCTGCAACAGAATGAGCAGTATGCAAGAAACATGTTGCTAAGAGCCACACAGTAAAACAAAATCTGGATGCCACAAGAATAGTGACATTGGCATCAGAGGCAAAGACACTTACACCCACAAAAGGAAATAAAATGCGTTGGGAAAACTAAAGGAAAAAAAGCAGATGCAGCAGCAGCTGCAGGAGGAAGAAACCCAAAGTGAAGATCTTTAACCTCCATGTGTAGTGCCTTTTCTCCTAATTATCAAAGGTCGGAAAAATCAGGGAAGGCAAGGGATGGTGATCAGAGGCAAACAACTAAGTGCAGTTCTGTGCTGTGCAGGAAATAATCAAGAATTTTCAGTACCAAGTACCTGAAGCGCATCTAGGCCACAGCAGGCAGTTACATATGATACAGAGAGATTTGTCTTGTAGATACCTTTATGCTCTGTATCAAAATTTGCTAAACACAGGGAGCAGGTGCTTTCCATGACACTTAATCAGCCAATGTCCAAGTTGCTGAGTGTAAAAGATTTGGGTTGAAATGAAATACACTATTCTAAACTTTCAGCCACCAGCCAGGATGGGCACCTACTCAATGGATACATGTACTGGTCTGAGACTGAATGTGGTTGAATCTTTGGCCTTGGCTAACATCGCAGGAATCAGTAAGAAAGTGTAAAAGACAAAAATGTTTAGAGGCCCGAAAAGCATGACTTATGAGGAAGGGCTAAAAAAAATGAAAATTATTTAGTATGGAGAAGAGAAGACAATGAATTTAATAACTGTCTTCAAGTACTTGAAGGATACAATTTAGGCCGGAGATTAGGAAGAACGTTCTTGTTATAAGGGTGGTTAAGCATTGGATCAAGCTACCTCCATCCTTGGATGTCTTTAAGAACAGGCTAGACCAGAGCTTTCCAAACTGTGTGCCGCGACACATTAGTGTGTCGGCGGCAGCGCGTAGGTGTGTCACACGAAATGCAGAACATTTTGCGGAAGGGCACCGTGGAGCTCCCTTACCCGCGTCTGCTTCCCTTGGCCTCTCCCCCGGAACTGAATTAGTGTGTTGCGAAATGATGCATGTCTAAAAAGTGTGTCACCAACATGAAAAGTTTGGAAAGCTCTGGTCTAGACAGACACTTGACTGGGATGGTTTAGTCAGGGATGACTGACTTCCTGAGGTCCCGTCCAGCCCTACTTTCCTATAAGCCTAAAATCACTTGATTCTACTGTGGGAAAATATCAAGCAATGATCCTGGAGACGGGAAGAAAAGTACACCTCTATGGTTGGCACTGGTGGCAAGGAGATGTATAAATGGAGTTCTGTACTGTCGGGGCATTAATTTGGTGCAGCACTCTGTCTACCAATGTGGATTTCTACTGCTGATGCAGCACAAGATAACAAAGGTCCCAAAGTGCTGGTGCCAGAGATTTGGGAAAAGCTTTTTTACTTCATCTTCTCCCCCTTCTAACTCAGGCCATGGTGCCTACCAATAGACAGCCTCCACAGCTGCACCTGAGCAATCCTGCCTCTGCAGGACGGGATGTGACTTTCATTGATAGATGGAGTGAATGCAATATGAACCTAGCCTCTCTGGATCTCAGTGAGACAAAAAGAAGCAGCAGAGCAGGCATTTGCCAGGGATGAGAGCATTCACAGAGGAAGTTAATTGGAAATAACTATTTCAGATTAACTTCCTGTGTAGACAAGCCCTTAGTTTGTGAGACAGCTAGTTACAGAAGAGAAAACATGCACACCTTTGTAGAAATACCGGACTCCAGGGTTGTTGCTTTTTTCTTTTCCACAAATATGCACAAGCTTGTTTAGTTCTGTTTCTACTGCAGTGTAAAAAAAAATTTAAATAATCTAAAACCAAGATGCCTAATACAGGAAAATACCATGTAATTGGGGTAATGGATTCTTTGCAAATGCTTTAGAGTTCATAGCTGGAAAGGTGAGGGTCAATCCAACAACCTGGGTTTAAATACAGCTCTGATTGCAAAAGATTTTCCCCTTCCATATTGTCCTTTATACTAGAAGTGGCTAGATCCTTCTAAATGTTAAGAGAGGTTTCACAATATTGTCTTTTTAAAACTAAATGCAGTGGGGTCAACTGAAGCTGGATTCCATCTGATAAATTGTGTTTCAGAGAAATCCCAGGCTGGAAGGGGGGAGGGAGGAAGGAGGGGGTTCCAGCAGAGGAAAACAAAGACAATGATTCCAAAAGTCAAATCTCAAAATGTTAATCAGATTCAGAAACATAAAACATGACAATTTAATGGTGTTTGGTTAAAACTAGAAAATTTTAAACTTCTAAGTATCTTCCATTGAATTCTAATACTTTTTTAATTATTAGAAATAAAATGCTTACAATTTTCACTGAAAATTAGACTTGGTAATTTATATTTCTTGTTTATACAGTACAATTTGCTGATGAAAAATGTGCTAAACTTATTGATTCATGACCATAATTGTTTAATTATTTATCATTGCAGAATTATATTAGCATTTATAATAATGCAGATGTGCACAAAGGCTAAGAAGTCATATACAGCTTTTGTTTTGTGTTTGCTATGCTGAAATTAGGTTGATACAGGTTATGTGTACATACTGCATTTTGTAAGTGTTGCAGTTTTGTGTGTCTGTTTTATTGGAGTTATAGTGGGTCTAACCAATAGCTGCAATAATGAAAACGCTCTGATAGCTAATAAAATATATGAAGCCAAAGCTAACAGCATCTCATAAGAAGTCTCTTCTGAGATTGATTCTTTGTTACCATGATGTGCATTAAATTCAGCACAACACATGTACAGCTGTTTGGTTCATACCACCCACATTAAAGAAACACAGCTTGTGTGTACTATACAAGGGAAAACCAACAAGAGCTGAACGCCACGAATAATTGCAATAAGTTAAAGGGAAGCTGAAATCTTCTACAAGGCACTGGCTGAAGAACGTAAAACTTTTGATGTGAGAAAATGCATTCATTTAATTGTACTCTTTATTTTAAGAGATCAGAAACACTGGAAGAGAATGACAGATGCCTCACTTCAGTCTCTCCTCCCTTCTGTGTGTGAAACCTATTCCCACAAGGACCTACAATAAGACTGACATGCATCCCTTTCCCGAAAGCCGCTAAAACAGCTTTGCTATGGGCTTCACATGGAATTTGTAACAGTGGGTGCAGCTTTCTGGACTCATCCTCTTGAAGGATTGATAGTCAAGGTTTCTCTTGCCCTTCCTCTTCTGCGATCTTTTCACCTAACGCTATTTACTGGTGCTACCTTTCATAATTAGAGTCCGTATCAAAGCAGTTGTAACACCACTTAAGCAGCTTTTCTTAGAAATCAAATCTAAATGAAAAGGCAAAGTATAAAAATGCCCCATCTTCTGCTATGCATAACTGATTTGCTCTGCATTTTATCCTCAGGGAGGTGCAGATTCCAAAAGACAGAAAAGAAGGACCATTCATAAAAGCAGCATCACACAAACAGAGAAAAGAGCTGCATATGTATTTTTAAATCTACATAAGTTTAACATCTCTCCAAGCAGCTGCATGCCTATGCACTGGCCATTTCAACTGGATTGTTTATCACTATTCACAGAAGTGAGTATTTAACCTAGTAACTCCTGCATCACATCATACATCTTTCTGAAAGACACCATGGGCTAAGTGGGCAAGGTATTTGTTTCTTTTGTTAGATTAATGTTAGTGACAGAATAACACACTCATTAAATGGTAATAATGATTATACAGTGTGGCGTAATAACATTCTTCCAACATACTGTACAAAGGAGTCTTCGATTTCATTAATTAATAAAATTTATTAAAGAATACAAGACAATCGAAGAAAACACATTTTTGTTAAGTAGCTTCTCAGATGCCGATCATTGGCTCATTAACTTTAAACCTATCAACCTGTTACTGTAATGCTATTTATGCCATATAGAATAATGAGCAACAATAGGGGAGCACAACATAGCTCACAAAGAAAGGCAATCATCTCTTATCCCTCCACATACAGTATGCACAAAACCCCATGATTAGGCTGCAAGACCTTTAGGAAGACAAAACAGAAAGAGACGCACAACAGGATAAATGGTAAGCCTTACACACACTAAAGTGCTGAGGAAGGGAAAAGAGATACCAATAGGAATATACTGTTACTTACATTGTGAGCAACATTTATAGCACTGCTCAGCCCTCATACAGTGCTGCAGACAGTGGTTTTAAAGCACCATACACATAAACTTATTAATCCTCACAACACCCTTGAGAGATATTGTGGGCCAAGCATTCTCATTTAACAGATGAACACAGACAGAGGAAAGTGTCTTGCCTAAGGCCACAGAGAAAATCACTGTCAGAGCTAGGATTACAACTCAAGGGCTCATGCCTCCTAGCACCATGCTCATTCCACTGTAACACACTGCCTCCCTGAGTACCCGCTGTAAGACTTGCTTCCCAGTTCTGACTAACCAAAGCCAAATTATAGACTAACAAGAGAATTAAAATGAAGTGAAACCCAATGAATGAAAGCTCCCAGAGGACTGCCCTCATCACTTAAGTTACGGTCATGCTCTTTTGTTTCCTCTCTTCTCCTGGCTCCTTGAATCTTTCTGCACAGTACAGGTTTAACAGGCAGCTTGGAGAGTGGTCCCATGACAGACTGGCCTTAGCCTAGTGGCTAGGGCACTCTCCTAGGAGGCCGGTGAACTGGATTCCAATCATCTCAGGCTGAGGAGAACCTAGAAGCAAGATCCATCACTACCCAGGTGAATGAGTGCTGTAGCCAACAGACTATTATGCAGAAGGTGATCATTATCATCTCCCCATTTGAAGAGAAGCTACCTTGCTCTGTGCTCAGCTCAGTGCTGTGGGGCATGGTAAGCATCTTCTGAGCACGCCTATCAGATGGGGCCTCTCAGGGGACTTAGGCCTGAGCACGCACAATTTATGAATCCTACACAAGCTTAGTGGGGAGACAAGTCACAGGATGCTCAACTCAGGCAAGATGGTGGCAGCTCTGGCCTTCAGGGCAGCAGAATATTTGGTGCCTACATACATTTTCTAGTGAAAACTTACTAGAATCAACTGACTCTCAGGGCATATAAACAGGCAAGTTTGTGTGGCCCATTCACTTGGACTTAGGCATCTAAATTATGCCTATGCTGAATTTTAGGTGTCTCAGTGCTCTTATGGATCTCACACCAATTTCTTCTGTGTGTCCATTCCACATTTGGCATATGGGATTATGACACTTCCCTATCACAGGATTGTCAGGCCAGGCCTCTCTCGGTCTGCTATCTAGTACCATGTAAACCAGTTGAGCCTGTTCCCTGGTCAGGTTGTCAGCAACTAAAACAGCACCTCCACCTGGGCTAGCTTGGGGGAAGGGGGCATGTGGACACCCAGCAGGACTAAAAACAAGACCTGTCAAAGGGCAGATGAGCTCCCTGCGAGCCAACGGCCATCTATACCTGAAGAGGAGATGGGTCCCACCAGATCCCTTTGCCCGAAGAATCACCAATGATGCAAAGTAATTCAACTAACCTCATGTGGAGTGGAGGAAGGTTGTTACAGCATCTAAAGTGTCCCAACAGGAGCAGTGAGCTGGGGACTGACTTGACGTGACTAACACATAGGAGTGTTACATCAAGTAAAGACTGGGGAAGTGTTTAGATACTACTGGAAAGAGTGTCTATATCTGCAGAATGTGAGGAGCCGCGTGTCTCACTATAGGATGTTTGCTCTGTTCTGTTCAGGTACAGCCACCCTCTGGAAGAGTCTTTGAGCACAACTAATGGGCCCTACAATAAGATCCTTTGGGCTATTTTCTTCATCTCAATAGCATAAGGAATCCTTTCCCTATAAATTCCAAACCACTATTATAGTGATATTGGCATTAATGTTTTAGAAACCCTGTTTGACTATGTTGGAAACAAGTATTATCCTGGTGAGCAAAGAATCAAGGTGGGTAAGAACACCCTTTCCACAATGTTTGCCTGCTTGAAGTTTGACAAACTTGAGATGTTCAGGGAACCTTTTTCCATTGAAGTTTCATGCAACACATCTCCTCTTTCTGCCTTTTACACTCTGCAGTTGTAAAGATAAAGGAAGTCTTGGGCCTATCTCACATTTTGGGCACAAGGAAGATTGCTGAATTTTTTGCTGACTCCTCCACTGATGCCCTGCATGACCCTGAGCAAGTCGCTTGTATGTCACAAAAGGAACTGCTCAGTGCTGAGCACTTCTGAAAATCTGGTTGTTAATTATACACCTAAATAGGAGATGAGATCTTGCAAACATCTGATGTCGAATGTGTGCTAAGCATTTGAAAATCTGTATCTGAACTCTGTATCTGCAAGATGGGGGTAATTATCATCCATCGGACAGCATTATTGACAAAAATTGGATGCAAAGTTAATAATGCAGTGCCAGGGTAAGTCACGTGTCCAACTTCTGTCAGCGTCGGCAGGTAGTAACTCTGCTAAAAGTCAAAGACTTTACAGTGGTGTAACTGAGTGCAAAGTTTGGCCAAGCAACAAAAGCGTGCTGGCTTAACATCATGCAGTGTGACTACAGCAGGAACAAACCAGCAAGTGTACATCTTTAACACATTTAATATGAATACAAGGAAGGATTGAAATGAATTTTCACAGCAATCAGTTCAATGCCTTGATATTTCCTTTGGAATTTTTGGCTTTTCTCCTCCCCAGGTTGTCCTTTCCTCTTTCCCCAGTATTTTAGTCAATTTAAAACTAAAATCACCAAAACAATTGTGTGACTTTCAAAAAAGCCTGAAATGCATGAGCGTGAAAATACATTTTGTGTGGCTGTGTATTACATTTTACAACCGTGAAACATTTGTTTAATGAAGAGATTGAAGTTTCATCTGTTCTGCAACTTGCCTGGTTTTGTCGTCACTATCACTCTACTCCCTTAACTTTAAAACTGCTAATAAAAAAGTACTGCTGGGGTACACTAGAATGCTTTGGTCCCTCATTGGAGTCACATATTTCCTTCATCATGCTGTACTATTTACAATATTTTTCTTTTAAAACAACTCTCTGAACCCAAAGAGGGCTTCCTGTCCCAACATCCCAACATCCTCCTCCCTACTATGAGTTTCCAGAATATTCTACCATATTTGTTGGGTTTTTGTAAAGCTCTTAGAGTTAAGCAATTATAAGTTCCAATCTCAGCGTTCATTAAATTTAAAAGTTTCTAGCAGTCAGTGTGTGAGGACAAGTTGAAGAACATTCCACAAGGGACCCTAGAGACACAAAAGCCAAAGAACCACCAAAAAAGCACACAAATTCACCACTTGCTTGTTTAAAACTCTTGATTTTTAAACCAACCCTGTTATATCAATAAACCTGAGATAAGATTTCTAAATGCTTGTGGTGGTACTATAATACTATTGTAACAATACTTGTAACCATATTGTAAGTATTGAGGTAGCCCTAGAGGTTCCCATCTTGTACTGTGACTCCATAGTCAGAAGTCAGATGGGTATACAATAAAAAGATGGCCTTGCCCACAGAATTTACTATCTGTGTAACTCAGATGCAGAGATTGTCTAAGTGAGAGAGAAGTGATGTATGTCACAATGGCACACAGCAGCTCGGTGACAGAGGTTGAAAAAGAACCCAGCTCTTCTGATGTTCAGCCCAATGACTTATTGAAAGTGTTGTATTCAAAATCATAATGATAAATTGGAAAGGTGGTTTGAAATAAATAGGATGGAAGTCAAGGACAAGTGCAAAGTGCTACGCTTAAGTGAAAGGAACCAGCTGCACAAGTACAAATTAGGGAACTGGGTAGGTTTCTCCCCAGTAACGGAGCTTCTACAAGCCTACATGATCTAATCAGCCTTGCAGTTCAGAAGTTGCTTTCTAATATCTAACTTAAATTTCCCTTAAGTAAGGGGTAGCTTAAACTTCTTACTTCTTGTCCTGCTAACAATGAACATGGAGAACAGTTCAAACCTTCCAGATTCCTGCAACCTTTTACATGTTTGAAGACTGTTGTCATGTTTCCCCTCAGTGTTTTCCTCTGAACTAAGCAAACCCTGTTCTTTCAGTTTTTTCTCACAGGTCACAAATCCTACAAGTCTGATCATTTTTGTTGCTTTCCTCTGGACTCTAATCAGTTCTCTACATGAGGCCTTACCAATTCTGACTGGAAGGATTATTACATGCACCTTTCCCACAATACTCCTGTTTATAGATATCAGTAGGATGTTGCTTTGCAAGTCAGGCAATGTTGACTAGTGTCCTATGTGTGATCTAATCTAATGCTTAGGTTCTTTCCCGTAGAACTTGCTGCCTACCCAGTTGTCCCCCAGTTTGCATTTAAGCACTTGATTATTCCCACTTTAGTGTAGTGCTTTGCACTTGTGCTTACTGAGTTTCATCCTGTTTATTTCAAACAATTTCACCAAATGATTGAGATTATTTTGAATACATTTTCTCTATGAAGGCCTAGGGAAACCCAGACTCAACCATGTTAGCCTGCCCCAGGCAGCAGAGAGCATCTGAAACCTTCAGTGATACTGTTATCAGTTCTATGGAAAACAAAAATAATCATCCATTCCCACAAGCTTTACGTTAAGTACAGACAGTCCGAAAGCCTGAGGCTGAATCAATTCCGTCTTCACAGATTAGTCTAAACTGCGTAGATTGAACTCATACGCACGTAAACAGACATTCACTTTTGATTCCACAAATGGAGCCACATGCCTGCAGTGGTCCAGGCCAGAAGCTGAGGGGCAAAAGAGCAAATTTCCCTGCTTAACTAAGGTAGACAGCTTGGGCCAAGGCTAACCCATCCACCCTGTAAGCGGTGGGGCGGGTCTTGCAGGGGAGGTGCAAAGCATCCAGGGATGATGAGGGACTGTGAGTTAACTTAAGAGAACTTCTGAAGAGAAGCTGGGGCAGAAGTTCAATAAACTAATTTAACCTAAATTGGTTAACTCTGATATTACATCCATCCAGGTCTTTCTTAAACCGGTTTTGGCCATTTTGAAAGTGTTTTATGTGCACTGAACTTCTGTTGTGTTACAGATTTGAACCAGTTTCTGATCACTTATACCGATTTATATGTAATTTCTCTCCCTAGCCTAAGAAGTGTATTTACCACAGCACAACAGGGTAAAATAATCCCAGATGAACAGGAGGAGGAAAATTAACTGTCCACATACTGCACAAGAGAAGTCTGTCTCCTCTGTGTGCCACCTAGCACCTTTCAAAGATGAGATGAGGCAACATCCAGAGGACAGTGCTTTCAACTCAGCCAAAACTAGCAAAAACAATCTATCAACATGAGTGAAAAGACAAAAATGATCATGTTCTCAGCCTGACAAATGTATCCTCTAGTGTGGCAGGGAATACGTTGTGATTCTGCTTCAGGACCCTGTATCAAGGTAGTCATTTACAGTACAACAAAATATTACTAGATCAGAATGGAGTCATTTTACACCTACTTTGTATTTGAGCGAGTGACAGCACAACACTGAATCAGCTTTTACTTGATCCTATTTGGACAAACCATCCATTGGAATAAACAGGATTTAGCCCAACATTCTTATCATCACCCAAAGCCCCAAGGAGAACTGAAACTCAGGAGGTGGAAGAAAAAGGATCTTTAGGAGATCAAGCATAGTTTTGTCTGAGAATAATAAGGGTAAAACATGAGCTATCTTAATCTTTATCCAGTATTCATACATTTATAGCCAAAAAGCAAGGAACAATGTCTGAAATGTTCAAAGAATACTATGCCAGCACTTATCTGGTGACACTTGAGATGAAGAAGATAATTGAAAGGATGATTGCGTGGGCTTGTTTTACTCCATTGATAAGAAAGGTTTTAGAAAGTCCATTCAGTATGCTCAGCCATGATACAAGATGCCAAGCGAAAAACACAGTACTGCTCCACAGTGACAGTACCTCAGATGTATGAAACATTAAAATGAAAGATAAAGAAGGCACTGAAAGCTTCAATATTGGGCATAGTTCACTTGACGACAAACATTTGGACAAATGTCTAGACATTGGAATACCTCTTCATCACTGCCCACTGGCTGTCATCCTACATTCCCATGCAAAAATCTGCCCATAAATTAGCAGCTCTCGTTGTTTCTCCCCTTGTAAAGGCTGCTTTACAAACAATTTGCAAGAGCCAGTCACATTTCTGCATGGGTTATTTCTCACAAACTTCCATCAAGGGGTGGCTCACCTGTGATATTGTCTAACATAGGAAAAATCTGAAATGATTGCTTGTTTTGCTGTTGCACTGATTAAACAACTCTTCCTGGATGATAACTAAGCACTAAGTTTTTGCAATATGAGCAAAATTGGTAACCATTTCTGTAACTCTCCTGGCATTCTAAGCTAACTTCAGAGGCACAGCAATTTACCAGAACTGCAGCTTAAACAAGTTTGAATTCCATTTGCTATATATATGAAGAGAATGCTCTTACTGAAAAAAGAAATGCATGAGCACACATTAAAGCAGAGCTTTGATTCTGAACTCTTTATCCTGAACTCTGAACAATGGATACTTATGAATCATTTGTGCTGCATACTGAAGCCTTTTGAACTGGTAACAAGAGAAATCAGTTTCTGCTAATGCATCTCTCATCCTGGATCTCTCACTCATCCAGATTTTTAAACTGAAACTTAGAAGAATGAGACTATGTTTTTGGAGGGACAGAGGAACATTTGTGGAAAATATACTGGACAGTCTGGGGGAGCAGTAAGTGAAACAGGAATTCTGATTTTCAAGAGCCACTAATAAAAATTCTGAATGAAATGGGGATACAGTTTGCATTGCTTCCTTTCATGAGGGATCTGGCTTTGCAGTATCTTCACCACTGTCATCTAGTGCCTACCCTTCCACTCCACAATGTACGTTTACACATTGTCTTACAACATCTTAATGATAAAAAGGTCATGGAGAAAAAGCTTACAGACATGAGGAAAAAAATCAGTTTAACATCAAGCTTTCGAATCATTAACTGTTATAGTCAAGTTTAAGAGCTACATTTGGGACTGAAACTAAAGCAAAGCTATGACTGTGCAGGTACTGAACTATCAGACCTTTACCACTGCTAGAATCTTGAAACAGAAACATTTTCAGTCCTTTTGCTGCTCTCTGCAGACATAAAACTGCCCCAAACCTGAGACTTTTAATCAGGATTTTGACATAAAATTAGTGTCACTAATCCCGTATTTTGAGAAACTTTCCAAAAATGGAAGAAATTTAGAGCTAGAGCTCAGTCTGCAATGGCACATGTATGGCCATGCCCTCCAGATCCCAGGCCTTTGATAATTCTTTTGCAACTAATAGAGAAAAGTGTGTAACCTAGCTCCTAAAACTTTTACAGGGGATAAATTGCACAGCACTGAACTGATTAAACTTCAAATGCCATCAAGTGTTGCCTAAAGTCCAAAACATGAACCTGATCTGAAGAGAGCACATTTATTTGAAATACCTTTGCAAGAGATCCAATTGCAGACACGTGTTCAAATGACAAGTCAAAGGAGAATATTACCAAGAAAAACCAACCCACTATAGCAGAATGTTGAAGGAGCACAGTAAAATACATCATTTGTGATTGTGGTCTATTAAAAAGAAAACAGAGGTTGCAAGTCTTCTCATTTCATTAAGAAATTGGCCTTGCAGATCTGGAAGTGAAGACTGTATGATACAACAATTTTATGTTTATTTGGTTTATCAGCAGCTAGTTCAGAAAACGTATTCTACTGTGGTAGATGGGATCAAATATATCAAGCTCATACTTGAGGGTAAAAAGCTATTGTCTGAACACATCTACATGTGCCCCCTACTGCGCCATTGTTACTGCGCCGTCATTTAGTAGTTGGTTTAGGAAGTACTAAATGATGGCACAGTAACAGCCATTACTGCACCATTATTTTTAGCTCCTATGTTGCCATAGCGATGTGCTATAGTGAGGTAGCTCGTTTCTATGGCAACATAGCGTTGGTGTTATAGTTTGTGCCCACTGACACTACACTGCCGTAGCGATGAGCTACAGCGACATAGTATCATGTGTAGACACTTCCACTGTTGTCCAAAAATGAATACCAGTATGATAAGACATTATACGGATAACTTCACTAAAATGTAACTAGTCCTGACCATCAGCAGTAGAAGAGGTTTTATGTGCTGAGAATGGTTATGGTAGACTTACTGTCACTGCTGATCATTTGTTTCTAAACCTTTACTTATTATTCAGTGTCTTCACAACATCCACAAGCATTTATCTCTATATGTCCCTGTTCCTTAGTGGCCTAGTAGATAAGTATATATGCATGTCTGGCTCAGCTGTAGTAAAGATTTATTTGTAGAGGTCCTTTCCCAGTCTTTTTTCCTTCAAGGATATTTTGTAACTATTGTTTTTTTAATGAATCATTTAATTCTCAATTTATTGGTTCCATCTTCAGTGTTTTATCAAATTTTATTCTTACCCTCCAATTCTTAGGAATGAATGGTATTAGACAATAGTAGCATTTTATAAACTTGTTCCTTAAGTATTTTCATGTCCCACAACAAAAACTTTATCCTGGGTATTCTCATTTAAAGGTATAGCTATGACCTTTTGATCAGTCTTCTGTTATAAAGAGCACAGTGCAAACAGATAGATTCCCCCTATCCTCCCTTCGGCCCAGCCTGTAATAGTTGACATTTAAATAGCATCTTCATAGTAAAGGATGCTAAAGTAAAATGAGTACTTCTATGCTCATTTGGATCATATCCTCAGTGAAATGCAACCAGTTCTGGGGTGCAGGCATCATCCACACAAGGGAAAAAACACAGCTTACTATGTAATACTGGAGAAAGCGGAAGTTTTGAATAAGGAAATGAGGACAAGCGCCTTCTTTTATCTTAAACTGAGTGTAATAAGAAACTTTCATTTTTGATCAAAGTCCCTAACATTTGAGGATCCCAGCTGGACTCTGCCAGTAAATTGCGTGGAACTCCATGCCTCCATGGCTGATGAGTGATGTGCCGTGTCAGCTCCGAGGGACTTCCAACCTGTGCTGTCGAGGAATCCAGGCAAGGTGTCCCTGCTTCAGAGCAACAGCAGCATTAAAGGGGAGAGACGAGGATCCCAGCATTATGGAAGATGCTCTCATTTGTGATGCCAAACATGTCTTATGTGCTAACGTTTCCATTCTTCAATGGCAGGTCAATTTTTTATGTGGATTGGGCACATAAACGTGGATCAATTTGTGCATTAAAAAAATCATCTACATGAGCATTTATTTCAATTTCATTTTACTGAATCAGGTCCTGATTCAATGCTAACTCAAAACCCTTGAAATAACTGCAAGCTTGCTCATAGCCAATTCTGTGTCACTGGTATGAAATTAGTACTGAAATTAAATGGCTCAACAGTGCTAAGACATTCCCCAACTACTCCAGCAAGCAGTCACTCACCTCTAAGGTTAACAGGATAAAGGCTGGATAAAGAAACTACTCATTATAGCAGCTCTACAAAGAAGCAATTATGAGACTTTATAAAGTGGTTTCAAATATATTTTGCAAACTAGGACTCAGACAAATATTAGTGGCAGCAAATTACAGTACTTAACAGAATTATCACCCAGTAAAGAGACTCTTTTAATCTATAAAAAATATCAACAAAAGATGTAAATATGGACTCCTCTATGGGTGGCATATCTTGAAGAAAATATACATCTAATCTCACAGTGTGTTACCTCTAGTACCTAGAGAGAAGGTTAACAATTCAGAGCTGTTTCCTACAGCTATAGAATATATTTTGATGTAGATTTGTAGATATCAGAGACTTAAAATCTATTGTATAATCACAGGGCAAGTGCAAGGAACCTGGGGACATACTTTTCTATGGTAAAGAGCTGGAGTACTGTTTTTCATTTTAATCAATATTACTCCCTGTTTTTAACAAATTATATTTCATTCAGTGGCCTTTTGGTACTAATTTTTCCCAGCATAAACAGCAACAGTGTTTTTACCACCTGAGTACAATTTGCAGGCTGTATATTACCATTACACATTCATTTATCTCCATATATAATGCATAAGGAGGAAAAAACAAAGGTTCACCCTGATAGTAACAGGAGGCTAGTGGCCAGATTCTGAATTTTCTTGCACCACACTAAATCCAGAGTACTCTGATATAGGTCTGGAGTAAGCCAACGGGCTTCAATGGACTTATGGCCTGATTTGTCAAAAGGCTGAGCATCCAAAGTTCCAGTTCAAGCCAATGGAAGCAGCATGTGGTGAAGACCCAGAATGTCAAGCCATTACTCCTGATTTACACCATTTTAGCTTTCAAAGGAATTTGGATACACTGGCATGTGCACACCACACATAAAAAAAAGGCCTGGGAAAGTTGTTGTAATGCAAGAAGCCAAACTTCCCTCTTACTGTTTTTGTCTTGCACTTGTTCAGAGCAAAGTGGTTCCATACAGGCTCACAAATGGAGCCCATCACTTGTTGAACATGACCAACTCCTGTCACCAGCAAGAAGCATTTCCGTGGTTTCCTGACATTTCTTTCTCTGAAGTTGGTGACGGTTCAGTTTTGTTCTTTTATTCAAAGGAATAGTATGCATATTTTTAAGCTCCTTCCATTAAAATCTTATACAAATACTTTTCTGGATGACATTCCAGTAGATCTGGAACATAGCCCCAATCATGAATTCTGGTATGCAAAGAAGTCAACTTCCAAGATGTCGTCAATCACTGCAGATTCTTTCTGCCAGCAGCGTTATTCTCTTCACAGGGGAATCTAAAATAGCACATTCCTTATTCCTACCTGTGGTCAGTTTGTAGATGTCAGCTCTAAATGTCTGAAATCTCATGTGTTGAACGTCTGAACGTTCACCCATGATTTAACTCTTTCTTGCTTCAGTCATTTTTAATTTGCATTGGATGAACCACAAATTGTTCGAAGATCAGGTTCACCCCCGAGTCTGGCTGCTTGTCTAATAAACTTCCTGAACCTTTTGTGTGTGAAAAATCTGGAAGGAAAAAAAATTACATTGCAACTTCCCTAGAGATTTCTACTGCTTTCTACTTCTAGCCAGGATGGAAATACCAAAACAACCTCTCTCATTATACTTCAGCCCTTGTGAGTTCCAGATGGGACAGACCCGCTAAGACCTTAGTGCACAATACCCTAATTCTGGTTCTAGGGAACATGCAATCGTTAATTTCCCCTGGTTATTTCGTAGATCAGATAATCGTGAAACTGCTTAGAGCCCTGGGTAATATATAATTCTCCTGCCTGGCATTCCTTTCTGTGCATGTTGTGCCTCTCATTTTTCTCATGTAATTCTTTCATTTTTAAAATCAGTCTTCCTGAACGTAGAAACTATCCTCCCTCTAGTGCACCAGTTGGGTGTAATTTACCCCTACCTCTGCATGCCTGATTTGTGGCTCCAAGGTGAAACAACTACAGAACTTCTATAGCTGCAGCATAAGCAATTTTCTAAAGGCACCACACCTTTGTTTACTGTGCAGCTAGTGGTTCAAAAGCTCAGCTGCAGGAGACAAAAACAGCAATTGCTACCTCCATCCAGGCCTTTGCCCATGCTGAGGGCACCAACAATTGCATGAATAATTTAGTGACCCTCTTCTGCCCTCATTTTGTCCATGTTTATTTATGTGTCTTTCTGTTATGAACTTCATGCATTAAAGTTGATAGACTACCAGTGCTTATCACAAAACAAATGGAGCCAGACCTGGACTTCCACAAATAAGATTTATTCTATTGGTTAAATAATGACATCTAAACTGGTCTGATTTAACTGACTATGGCAGTTCTCGGAGTAAATTTAATTATACTTTGTACTTACTACAGTTCCTTTGTGTGCCTCTTGCTTCCCAGCAATTCTGAAATATAGATTTGAGTCGGCTTTATAATACATCTCCATACCTATACTGACATGTGTTAACAGATGGCACTGCAAACACGCTGCAGCAGATCAGCATGAGTTGTCATTTGTGGTGGCCACGTTTTCCCTGAAGTTATCACAGTCCAACACAAAATGGCATCAAATAATCACAGGCCATTTTCTGCTGGCTAAGAAGAACATGACTCAGCAGTGTAGCTCTTTATAGCACTCTTTCCTATTTAGAAATTCCTTTAGAGTTATGAAGCTTGTTTATTATATGTCTTTTAAGTAACCAGCAGGGTTCAGATGATACTACATAACCATTAATGTGGGAGGAAGCACTGAAATTACAGGTGTTACATGTGGGCTCTGACATATAGTGTCCAGCACATGGAAATACTTATGCAAATTATATAATATTACCCTGTACAATTATATAAAATGTGCGTAAAGGGCTGTAACAGACAAAAATAAAAAGAAGGAAAAAAATACATCGTAGAAACAGTGGGGCAGATTAATATGGAAATTAGGTTAGCATATTGTGCATTGTGTATTTGTGTGGCAGTACAAGTCCTGCTGAGTTTGACTCGTATCCATTTTATGAACTGAATATGGCAGGGTTGGTTTGGCCAGCAGGAGGCATTGCTTTCTGGTGTACCAGAACCTCTATGAATCTTTTCTTCACTGTTGCTCTGAGCAAATCTTGGCCCTTTGTGTAGGTGAATTAGGTTTTCTTCACTGAAGACCATTTCTATGTTGAAGGGATACTGAGCCTAATTACAGTCTCCAAGAAGGTTGCAACAGCAACAGGACTTGTACACCTGTCGCACCCCACAGATTTGCTGAAGTACAAAGGAAGAAAGGAACAGGCAGTAGGAAATGCCTTCACTGTGTAAATCTTAGTAGCTACCCCAACATGATTTCAACATTTAAAGGAACATAACCCACAGCCCTGCATAGCAGGACTCTGTGGATACATTGGTATGCTGTCACATGGCAACAGATGCCTTTTGTAACCCTCAGGTAAGTCCCATGAGCAGATGCAGGAAGTAAGGTTCAGCCTCTTACAAGTAATATGATTCAAAACTTGTTTGCACCATTTCCATTACTGCCAATTGCAAACTATCAAAAGTCAGGAGTCAGTCCCACAACAGATCACAAGACCACGTTAAAAATCTTGACGCTTTACAAGTAATAAATGGGGAGTCCTTTTAATCTGCTCCCTGGATTATACAGTTAAGGTTCATATTGCCATTAGGGCTAGAAATCAAACCAAATCTGCCTGAAAGGCTGAAATCCATGTACAAGTATATGACTGCATAAACTGGACCTTGAGGAAAAACTTCAAAGCTAGATTCACAGTAAAAATCATGAGTAACTGACATTATGTTTCACTCTTATCCCTCAGTGAATATGCCACTGGTTTGGGTCAGTGTCTCTAGTGCTTTTAAAAAACCTTTTAGCGTATGTGAAGAAATGGAGCCTTCCTAGAAGAACTGGACACCTGTATCATTTTGCTTCTCTGGAGAAAAATAGAGAAGATAGTACTCACAGAATAAGTGCAAGAGGTTCCCCCTAAACCCCATTTGGCTGCAAAAAGTGAGAAACAAACCAACAGTTTCATGCCATTCCACCTGGGTGCAGCCACAACCTGACAACTGAATAGCCACATTCAACAGGGGGAAACTGAAAATTAAAGGGAAAACAAATAGCCTTGTTCTTTCGCAGTAAGTAGGGTGACATTATGTGTTAAAACTGAAAATGAGCATGAAATGCAACACCTAGATGTAGACTCCAGTCATGATTTCACGCTCACATTCTCCCAACCCAGGAAAATTCAAGATTGTTCTGATCTGGGATTGAGGCTTAACCCATTATTCTTATTTATTACAGCCTAGGCAAGTGCTAGGCAGTTATAGGGAATACAGCGACATGCCCACAAAACTCATATCCAGATTAAGAGGCTCCTACTCTGAAGCCTGCTCCTTTTCCCTTAATGGTATTTGAGTTTCAGCACATACCTTTGGACCACTTTTAAATTCACGGACACTTTTAATGCTTTTTCAGTCTGTTGTTCTAGTACCAGCAAGCATTTGTAATATTTGCTCCTGATAGGACTGAGTGAACTCACCTAGGCTAGTGGTTCAATGAAAACCTTTCTTGTACATCTCTGCTTCCATAGGGGAAGTGCCCCCTAAGAGAGGCTGAATTTCAAGCCTACCTGAGGAAGATCCAAATGAAGAGCAATCTGGGAAATGTAGTGCTGATGTGAGGGGAGAAAAGTAATAGAAAACAGCATCAGCTAAGACCAGGAATTGTCTCTGAGGTTTTAAGAGAGCCCTCTGACAATACACCTCACTATAAAAAGAGCTGGGCGTCTCACATCTGTCTTGGGTCTCAGTGACTGCTAAGGGAAGTGCTGACTACCATTAGGGTCCCTTACTCAGGCAAAACTCCTGCTGACCTTAACTGTAGTTTTGGGTATTGTCTGAACTGACTTCACTTGTGAGTTTTATTTTAGTTATTAGCACTGTTCAGGCACTAAATGTTCATAATAAATTGTCCTTATATTCATGCCTGATATCAAGGGCTAGGGACAGACATTATACATTAACCAGTTTAAGTGATCAGAAACTGGTTTAAACCTGTAACAGAACAGATGTCCAATGCACATAAACCAGTTTGAAAATGGCTAAAACCAGTTTAAGATAAACCTGTTTCAATGTAGTACCAGACTTAACTGATTTGGGTCAAATCGGTTTATGCAATGTCTGTCCCAGAACCCTTGGTGGTTTAAGATAAACCAGATTCTCCCAGCATCCCAGCATGCTTCCTGGTCTAGGTGGGGCTCTCTGCTCTACAGCAGGGCTGGTCCCTTCCCCCTGTTCCTTTGCTGGAGCTCTGACAGAGACTACAGGCACAGCAGGGTCTGCCTGGCTTCACCCTGCCCTACCACCCACTCTTGCTGCTTAAGCAGGAATCCCTCCCTCCCTCCTTTTTAATCTCCCACAGCACAGACCCCAGCACCATGGACCTTAGGCATGTGGTTTGCTAGCTAATGCCAAGAAGTGCCTCAGTGTTTGTGTCTCTCCAATTTCACTGGAACAGGCAGACAGAACAGTGACCACTTAGGGCTTTTTGGAACTAATCAACAGGTCATCTGATAAGCTGTTTAAGACGAGTTTAAACTAATAGAGGGAGGCTATAGTTTTTCTGGTGGTGTGATAAATAGGGCTGTGCGAAGCTTCAGGTGCTCGTTCAATTTGAAGGAGATTCGGCCTGATTCAGCAGCCGAATCTTTGAATCCAAATTGAATCAGGAGAACAATAAGAAGGTCTGAATTGATTCAAAGCTTGCTCAATTGATTCAGAAATGAGTCGGAGAGTTTTGGAGATTCAGGCAATCCCCACTCACCACCACAGGGAGCTGGACCCAGACTCCATGCCGGTAAGTAGGGGGCAAAGTGGGAGAGGCTGGAGGAAGGGGAAGAGGACCATGGGGGGACCCCTGCCAGGCCCCATGCCATGCCTGCTCCCCCCAGCGCCTCTGAGCACCCCAACCCCACCCGCTCTCCCAGCCACGTCAATGGCTGCTCCGCCTGGCCCCAGCATCCCAGCGCTTTAAAAATAAAAAACAAAAATCCCCACACTCACCTGCTGCTGCAGTGGCCATCCGGCTTCTGGCGGCTTAAAGAAGAGCCCCCACACACAGTTAGGGGCATTGAGGGACAGTGGGGATTGCCACCCCCCACTTCCTGGCAGTAGCCAGTGAGTGTGGAGCTTTTTCTTTTTTTGTTTTTGATTTGGAGATTCAGCCAATTTAGCGATGGCCAAGTCTCTGAATCAGATTTGGCCGAATTGATTTGGGGTGGTGAGCTGAATCACTGAATCGAATCACTGTTCCCTGAATTGGCTAAATCTAAATCTGAAGTGAATACTAGCCACTTTGCACATGCCTAGTGATAAACACTGTTATCAGCCCCCTGCTAGCTTGCTTGCCTATCAGTTTGCTGCAGACAGTATAAAGAAGCAGGGAGGGAGATTGAAAAACTTTGTATCATCAACAGATGCATGCACTGCACACCCCACCCTTGCCTTAGAGTGCTAGAAGGTGGGTGGGGTCTGGCAATACTCCTGCCCCTTGAGCAGCCAGCAGGGAAAAGCCTGGGATGATATAGGCAGACCTCCCTAATCAAAGCATCCTGCCGGGGCCTGTCCATGCCCCCCTCAGCTCAGCACTGTCCAAAGGAAAGGAGGGCTGCTCTAGTACCCTCCGGCTTCTAGCCTGAGCCACTGCGGGCATATGCCTGAATTATCCTCAGTCCAGAAAGAATGTCTGTCCGGTTACAAACTGGTTCAGCCTACCCAGGTTAGACTAACCTGCAAAGATTGAATTAATTCAGGCGCAAGCTTTTTGAATGTCTGTCCCTAGCCAAAGTCTCAAAGCAATGCCTTCAAAAGTCTTACAATACAGGATTTTTTTTTTTATAAATCTTCCTCTATTTTTAGTTCACATGTTTACATGCAATGATCCCCTAATATGCAGCTTTAAATTTCTTTAAGCGAGCCACAGGTATATTTTATAGGAGAGGACATTACAAATAAGACATGCAAATATGAAAATGCATGTGACATAAATCAAAAGCAGGAAATAGTTCAGAATAATTTTGGGCACCAGTTCTGTAATGGGATACATAACAGAACTTTTCAGCAGCAAGAAATCCTATAGCAAAATGAGGCCTTTCTGGCGGAGGCTTCACACTCATTCCTATAGTAAAAGACTGTAAAATATATTTAAAGATTTGGTGTTTCCTTTCAAAACTGGCAATGTACAAATTAAGGCCTTGGAAGAGATCATGTTTAAATACATACTTTTGTTGCTTCACTAAATCAGTCTGAAATATTATCTTAATAAATTAATTTGGAGCTGATGGATGCCTGGCAACTGTGAAAATCAACCCATTTATTCAGTTTCTAACACCCTAAATTCATAATCTAGGCAGACCCTATCCCTCACAGAAATCATCAGGGTTGTGTACCATCCCATAGGTCTAAAAACACAGCAGAACCTTAGTTACATGTCCGGATACAGATGGGTTTGGGATTTAGGTCCCTAATGTTTAGGCAATCAGAAAATTTAGTACCAGTATTTTTTTCACTCTAAAATGTTTTATCAGGGGGCTTGACATCCTGGTAAGGGAATGCATTTAATGCTCTAACATGCTTTCTTTCCTAAACAGTACTTGTTACAATTATATAATTTAAAAAATAACCACTTTTACATGTTAGATTTTGAAAACCTGCTTCAGAGAGAAAATTATGAATGATCTGCTCCATCCACGGTAAATTTTTAACTCCAGGTTACAAAGCAACAAATCCAGAAAGTTTACAGAAAGGCTGGTCCAATTTTAACAGTACCATTACAACTACAACACTGGTAAAACACTGCAGAACAGACACCTCTTAGTATTTCCCTCTCAGAACCATAGTGAAACACATGAAAGGTCATATACAAGATAGAATTTGACACAATAAGATTTCACTCCCATGTTAATGCACCTCAGATCAAGCTTGCAAAAGTAAAATAATAAATTTAGGAAAACAAGCAAAATGACCCTACTGGTTGGTTGGTTTTCTAGATACCATCTACATATTTTAGAAACGTACAACCTTCTAATAGAAATGAATAAACTACTCAACCATAAAGTTGCTATAGAAGATATGCTTGTTCTGATTGGAAAGGGCATCTGCTATCTGCAATATTGATAATACTTTTCAAATTTCATCTGCTTTTGTTTGCATTCTGTGTCGTCTGTTTAAACACACTGGGAATAATAATGAATCCCAGCATTATCTTCACTTTTTCAAGGCCGAACATATAACTTTATCACAAAAATAATTAAAATTCTTTGGCACTCTTGTATCTTTTCCATTAAACGTTATCAAGCAGTGACAATAAACTAACATCAGTCCAAGGCTGCCCATATGCTGCTTTTAAAAAGAATGCATTTGTCCCAGGGTGAGATACATGAATTTTGTGTTTACAGGGTCAAACAGTTTTGAAGTTTTTTACAGTACAAAGACTACAAATCTATACACACAGTACACATGCAACCAAGGATCATTAGGTAGGGATGGGGCATCTATAAATTGTCTTCTTAAAATGTCCTTTAATAGATAAAGACCAGTGACTTGGTGTTTGGAGAGTTAAAAATGCAAATATTTTGCACAATGAGTCAAACCCAAAGATGGATGCTCTGAACTGTTTTCAGACTTCATGTTCAATTAATTTCACAGATACACACACATATTCTGAACTTCACTAAGACACCATTTTAAGTAAATATAAATACACACAGAGATGTACAGGTTAAGCAACGATCCGATGTAACAGTTAAACAATACATTTATTGCAGAATGCTTATTATCATTTCTAATATCAGCTACCACTGTGTTATTTGGGGCAAAGGGGGCTTAATAGAATATTTTCTTCTAATTGGTTATTATTCAGTATCAGTTAATAAACAAAGGTTATTTAAGAAATAAGCCACTGATTGCTGACTTTCCACCTACCTAACTAGAAACAATATGGGTTTTAAAAAAAACATCACTGGAATACCTAACTTTGAAGTCTTTATAACATGTGCTAACTTCTGCTTAAAATGTAGTAAAGCAATAATGTTGTTCTCATTTCAATATCACATACACAGTATTGCATAGTAATGTACTGCCTTTTATAAGCCAGGAAACAGTACCAAGTCACTAAACAGATCCATCAGGATAATTGAAGAACTCATTTCAGGAGAACTCCCATATGAAGGCAGAAATGTTAAAAGATGTTAAATTTTCTTTTTGTGTATTGTTGGCTTGCTTGATAAGCAGAAGCAAGTTTATACAGCTCTGCAGCTAGTGTAGAATGCTTAAGCAAGAAATCCATAACTTTTAATATGATGAGATTGTCCTGCTAGGAGAGATGGATTTTTTCCAATATCACTGCTAACAAACAAGTAGAGTTTCCTGTATCAGCACATTTCTGTTTCTATTCTGCAGCACACATGTGCTTCATTTAGAAACAATACACAGCTCAAAATTTTAGTCATATTAAAAATGGGATGTATATATGGAGCTGGTTGACGGACAGGTCTCTCAACAGATTTCTTTAAGGAACAAGTACTAAATCTTATATAGATACACACACTGACAAGGTAAAAAAAATAAAGCTGGGAAAGGGAAAGAATGAAGTTATTTGTGTTAGCTTCGCTCCCAAGATTTAGTGCAAATGTTGCTTACTAGAGTGACTGCACAGTGGGCAGATAGTGTCACACAATGTCTTATTACATGATTTCAAACCCCTATGCATAGTCCCACTTGCTGCAGAAAACTTAAATATGTTTCAGGTAGGTGCTAAATAAGAGACATTACTTTTCATCTGCTTTTTCACTTAATGCTAATATAGTCACTTGTCAGTAGATGTAAAAGTAAAGGAGACAAGGGTTTATTTTTATACCTCACAGAACAGCAACTGGTGATTTCCCTTAGATCATTGCTTTTGTGTATGCAGGCACTCAGCTTTTTTCTTTTTATATTTGAGACATACTTTATTTTTTATTCAAAACAGTTTTATCCCAACTCTGACATACTAATATTGTCGTGAAAGCAGATAGAATGTTTAAACATTTGTGGAAATCCTTTCTCATTTTATCTTATAAATTTACATGTTACAGCTAATTAATGATATAGCTAATAATCATGGTATTATTCATTTCTTCTAAAGTTTGACTAAGGCCAAGACTTTTGGGGAACTTGAGGACTGAGAGAATGTATAGATGTGTTTTAGTGAGTGATCAATATGCCCTATGGGCTAACTTAAAGGAAATATGTAGATTTTTAAAGTGCAAAGAGGAGTTTTTGTAGTCTGAAGTGCAAAGAGGAGTTTTGCCTAATGTCATTTGAAATTTTCCTTGCCCTCTCCCTAATACCTTACTCAGGGTCATTTTAGGCCTAAATTTAACACACTGATGATGAAAACAGAGGAATCTTTATTTATAGAAAGGAAGCAAAAAAAGATACTTGTAGTCTGAATTATTTTTACTTTTAGTTTCCTAAAAACAGCAGAGGAATAAAAAGATAGAGATGCAATTTCCATGACAGAACATGGTACATGTGACTCATCCTGCAGCATTCATCTTGAATTTGCAAAGGAGCACCCCTTCAGAGAGGCAAGGGTACCCACTTGACTCTTAAACATGCACTGCACTGAACACACCCTTGCAGTTATATAGTTATTCCAGGCAGAAAACCCCGAAGGTCAGATTCTTGGCTGCTTTGCAGCCCTCTTGTGCCAACTCAAAGGGACTGTTGAGATGGTTTAACTGGCCAGCTGCAGTTAAATCAATGGAGTTACTTTAGATTTACACCAGTGCAAATGAAAGCATCGTTTAGCCTGGCATTGTTTTTCCCTGAAGGACCAAGGCCTTCCAAGGGAATTTACTGCTAAATTGCTGGTTCAGATGCAGGATCAGTGTGGACCAATTCCAAGAAAGCATCATGGTACGGTATAAACATGGATTCATCACAGGTGTCAAAGGTTGAGTTCACAAGAGCAGTTAAACACAACTATTAAATTTGTAAAACTCAAAGGTTTTCATGATATTATAGAATAAGGCCTTGAGTTGTGAATGCTTCAAATACGATAGTGGTTATAAAAAGCTCTCAGTTAGCAGGGTTAGGTTTGTTCAGCACTTGGATGAGAGATGAAAACAGGCAGCAAGAAGTGGTCTAGGTGGCTTCAGTAAGTAGACAGCACTTTAAGTGCAGTGCTCAGCATGATCCAGTAAGATGAAACTGGAGTTGTTGTTTTTTTAAGGTTAATTCTCAGAATCTCACATTCTACCTCATTTTCCTTATTTCCTTTTCTCACCTACCCTCTCTCTAGTGTTCTCAAGCATGTGTATGCCTACTCTATTCAATTAGCCTTGGATACGGCATAGAGGTCTCCATTACCTATAGTCATTATCCCAAACACTTTTCATAAGAGTAAGGCTATTAGCCCTAAATCCTGGCAAAATTCCAGCTAAACTGATATATTTACATTCTAACCTCTCTAAAGTTATCTTTGAGTTTTAAGTTGAGGAGTTATTCTTAATTTCCTCATTTTAACTTGTTGTGTAGTGAACTAGGCCTTCATTATTCTTCCATGGCTGATGAAATCAGTGCAGTGTTTTGAGTGGCGAAAATTTTTGTGATATTTGGTGGTGAATTTTTTTAAGCACTTGCATCTGAACCCATAGCAGTGATTCTTAACTAGTGTGCTGGAGAACCCTGGGGTCCCACAATATCTTTTGAAGGATGCCATGAGATTTGAGAAAATAAGCAGGTGTAAGGAGAGAAGTGTAGGCTCAGGCATGTCCCTGTCTGGCAGCTGCCCTGCCTCAATGCCCAGTCCCTCTGCAGGGGGTTAAATGGAGTGCTGCTCAATTCACAAAAGTTATAGAAGGGTGCCTCAAGTCAAACAAGGTTGAGAACCACTGACTTGTGGGTTTATGTAAGAATTTCAGCATTCATTTTTTTTCTATTTTTTAAATGAGTTTCTAATCCTCATAGTTATGGCAAAACGCTGGGAAACACATTGCCAAAAGCTCCAAGACAGAAAACAAGTAAAAGAGAGCTACTATGTATTTGCTTTTTAAATCACTTTAAAGTTGATCTTATAATTTTTTTCTGTCTCAGTTCTTAATTTTAAAGCATGAGGTTCAGCATGTTGTTATTCAGGTTGCGTTTCTGGCCTGGGCCAATCTGTATGATCCTTCAAGGACTAACTTCTGCTTGTGCTTGTACCATGGATATCAGTAGCATCATGTCAATGGTGGGCACAGAGGGAAAATAATCCAGGAGCAGTTTACTCTTGAGTAAACTATTCAGTTGCAGAGCAGGGGCTGGGAACTCCCTGCTGCTGGGACAGGGGGACAATGTCCCCGCCCAGGCTCTGGTGGTGGAACCTGCCCTGGAAGCAGGCAGCTCTTGGAGGCAGAGAGCAATCTCCCAGTGGAGATATGTAGGCGGTGCACAGGCGTGCACATGCATCCCCTGAGCGCACCAGTGCACCCCCTGACCAGCCATGTTTGCTGCTTAGGCAATGAGTAGGGGGGCAGGCAGAAGCACCAGTGCCCCCCTGCAAGCACCGGCCAGGGAGTGGAGTGCCATGGCACTCAGAAGCAGCTGCAGCCACTCCCAGAAGTGGCTGCCCCGATTGGCCATTCTCCCCCTGAGAGAAGCAGCCACCTCCCCCCAGTCAGCAGGAATGGCCGTGGGGGGACCCCCCTCCTCAGTTGCTGACTGGTTGCTGGGGGGCATGTGCCCCCCCCCGACTAAGGCCAGTCACCCGTTAAATCTCTTGCTCCCTGCTGCCCAGCTGACCAGGAGCACATTTGCTCCTCCTCAGGCATCAACATGTGTGCTACTGCTCAGTAAGTAATCTCAAGTAAATTTGCTACTTGAATTTGCACATAGCAAATTTACTTGAAATTAGAGCCAATTACTGTGCAGTATGCATCTGCACAAGTATACGTGGCTCCTTACTGCACAGTAACTAGCTCTACTGCTCAATAAAGTGTCTCGTGTAGACGAACCCAGAATGATTCATAGGACTTCAACTGATTTACACAAATGGAAATTCAACAATGTGGCTCTGTGCCTGCCTGGCCTCAAACATCTTGTCCCAGGCGGCTTTGGCCTGAATAGATGCTGGTGTCCACCTTGCTATCCCAGGAGGCCCTGCGAGTCAATGTTTACTCCCGATGTGGCCCTCCCCTGTCTCGCCTGCCACAACTTTGAATCTTAATACAGTGGTGGGGGGTCGGGACCACTCAGGTTCCCCCGCGGGCTCCCTGTTCCTCTGGCAGTCTTCTGCGAGGCTCCACCTCCCTTCTACCTCACCCTTATACCCAGCCTGGCAGGTCACTGTTGTTCCTGAAGCCAAACTCCGGAGCGATAGGCTCCTAGTGTCTCCCCAGTTTTTGGGCACACTGCCGTTCCTTACTGATAACCCCAATCCTGAGGCTCACCCAACCATAGGTTCTCCCCTTGTTCCCTGATACTCAACCTCTCCAGAAGTGGGCAACACAAACTATATTACAACAAACCTCCAAAAGAAAAGAGTATTTCTAACATACCCCAAGGTACCCCGAGGTACTCACATCTGGCCCTTAAGGCCCAATCACACAAGACCAGCACCCCCTGACTTTTCTGGGTTTATCTTAGGTTCCTCACATGGCCGTGGGACCCTGGGGCTTTCCCTAGGCTTTCTCTCCCTCACCCCTCTGGCCCCTGATAACGCTGTCCCCTCTCTGGGGCTTCTCGCCAATGCCGCTCTCTCTGGGGCATAACTTCAGGCCCCCTGAGACCATCCCACTTGGTCGGATGCTGGTTGTTGGGTCAGTCCCTCCCCCTTTTCCACGGTGACTGCTGGGGTTGGCGTCTCTCCGGGCTCTTCCTTCCTGTTCTTCTATTCTTCACATGGGAGCTCCTGCTCCTAGTGCGGTGTTGCCTTCTCCACAGTCAGCCGCTCCTGACTCACTGCACGAGGCGTCGGATCCTCTCCCACTGGGGAACCCCGCTTCCAGCCCCACTCGCTCCGCTCGGAGCCTGCTGGAGACCCCTCCAGCTGGGGTTTCTGCCGGTGTCCATTCCCCTGCCTCTTTGCTGGCCGCCCACTTTATTTCTGCTGACCAGTGATCACCGCTGATGTCACCGGCCGGCCGCAGCTGTCTAAAGGCATGGCTGATGATTCGCACAGGTTCTTCCCAGTGTTCCCGCTTTGCCACGGGTCTCGCTGTAGGTAAGTGTTCTTTTTCATTTTAGCTTTTTTCTCCCTGTTCTTCCCCAGACTTCTGCTCCCAGGGTTCCCCCCCTTACCCATTTGGGTCCTCCCTTTTGTCTCTCCCTGTGACAGGCTCATATATATAAATGTAATAGGGCCAATTCTACCAACCATTTCAATGCATCTTCATAAACTTTTTGGTGTGTTTGGGGTCTTTCTACTACCTTGTAGGGTGAAGATTTCTCCTCATACCTAGAATTATGAGAGAAATACATTAAAATGTATCTAAGGGCAGCTAGTTGGGTCCAAGGAACATGGATCCTGGATCTAGATATCTGCTGGGTCCAGGATTCAAAAAGGGGAGCAGAATGAGCTACAGACAATCTTTGTGCATCCACAGTCCCTGAGGGCTACTAATTTGTGCCAGCGGGTAATGATCTTCCAGAGTCCAGTATGATCACAAGGGATTACTGCAGCTGTCTGGCCAGACTCTTGCCCCAAGCATATTCTCAGCTTGAATAAAGGTATCCAATAAATATTATCCTTTAAAAAACCATTTAATACTTACTTACTACAGCTGATAGCTACACTGGACTGAATGCATCCAGTGTTGTTGATCTTGGGAGCTAAGTAGTCCCAGGCCTACTTAGTGTTTGGAGAAGAGACTACATAGGACTCTTGAGTGCTATAAATACAAGTCAAGAAGCTGTGGTGAATACTTGGTGAATATTAGACCACAGAAACCAAATGAGTGGAAAGACTTTGTTCAGCCCTATTGTTGCAGCTGAGCTAATGGACCAAAAAAAGAAAAAAAAAGATTTTTTTTTCTTATTCATTAGAAAGAGGCACTGAGTTTTATTTCTTGGGTGAAATACTGGCCCCATTAAAGTCAATGTTGAGTTTTGCCATTGATTTTAATGGGGTCAGAATTTCACCCCTTGTGTGTACCCATTAACTCCAGTGGTAATTACATGCACAGCACAATAAGAAACAGACCCTTTTAAGGATGTTCATACTCTTTTTAACTGAATTAAGGGAGAACAAATGCATATATATCAAAATGTAGAAGAAGCATGCATTTAACTTTTCAGCACTCAACTCTATTAGCTTTTTCCACCACTATTGCCAAGCACTTCAACATACAGGGCCTGATTTGCCTCTCCTTATATGAGTTTCTCCCCAAGGCAACTTTTATGTCTGATGATCAGTTTTTGCAATGCCATGTGGCATGTGATTAATTTTGTTTGAACATTATTTGGGGGGGGCCCTCTGTTATCAATCTTATAGATATCTTCTGTTGCCCCAGGTTTTACCCCATCCCACACACACACCCAATATTCAAAGACAATCTACAACGTAATGATTTCACAGTTTCAGCCTATTTATTATTTATTGCTAGTGTCAATAGAAAGTTTTTAAAAGTTAAAATATTTTTGTATATCGACTGCCAATCCTACATGGATGTAATGACACCAGGCACTGTACCACATCATGAAATAAAAATTAAATTGTAGTTGGGCTTTTAAATCAACTCAATTAAAATAAAGAGATTCTTGGCTTGATATAGGGAAATATTTGTATTTCCAATTCTATTTGTTAATACATTGACATATGTGCTATTTTTTAAATGTAGCACTAAGTGCACTTTCTGTCAATGCCATAGATTTTTTAATAGACTGAGAAAATGCATTTCATTTCTTCTTATTTTCCTTCAATACATCATTTGGTTCTGCTTTTTTGCCTGCATGAAATTCATTTTCTAATGGAAATATTTGTTTTGTAAATCAAATATGTATTATGCACAAAATGCAAAGCACAAATTAAATTATGTTAATGAAATGAAAGAGATATGAAATGCATATTTCATGGACAAAACATAACCTCAGCAAACAACCATTTCTTGATAAAATCTTTAAACACAATCTCATTCTGTGACAGACATATTGTTAAAGCAGATAGCACCTCATTTAAATGGTTTCCTTTAATATTAGTGCTTAGTATATAATTGTAAATAACTTTTGGGATGAAAAACCAATAATGAAATACTGTCTTTAATAGTTTGCTATTGATGTCAGCATAAAATTTGTAGTAGTTGAATATTGGAAATTGGGAATGCGCACACATATAGTCAAAAGCTGTAAATGATTGCATATTTAAATAGAGCTGACTAAGGCAAAGATGTTATAGATATTAGTAATAGGCAGAAAATTATGCTGACCTAACATTATTTGACAAAACCCACTGTTTTAAATTATATATTGGTTACACTTAATGAATAATAGATTCTGGAGGTGTTGTTTCTCTGATCATAATGCTGATGATACTATATGTAGAAGACTTCTTAGTCATCCTTCTGACAATAAAAACAGGTAAAGATCACAAAGGTCACCACAATATAAAAATCACATTATGGGTCATACTAGCCTTGTCAAAGCTACGAGCAAAACCGAGCTTCTGCATAACTCTGAAAACGGGACATAAAGAATTCAAGAAACTACAAATTTAAACAAAACTGGGGCTATCACGGGTTTTTGTTTGTGTTGCTCTCCTAAGCTTAAGTGGCATTGCATGGTTTCCACCCATTTGTTAGTTTCATTACAGTTTTGCCATCAATTGGATTCTTCTTTTCTGCCTCTGTCTCTTCTTTCTCTCCATCCATTTTTGTATCTCAGGTATACAGTAAATCAAGAGCAGAACTCTTGAAACATGAGCCAATTCAAGCGGACTTTGCAGGGCAGCAAAGAACTTATTAAAATAACCAAAGGGACATCTGTCTCTTCTCTGTTGCACTGTTTTTATCAACAATACCAAGGAAGAGAAAGAACAGAATGTAGTTAAAAGAAAAAAGCACCAAATCATGATCATTAGGAAGCTAGAAGATGCCTATAATCAAACAGGTAATAAGAAAACCAAAGGACTTATTTGAACATTCTGTTTTTTTGTATGAAAGCAAGAGAATTATATATAATCAATCTGGATCTGTTTCGTTTGTGAAGGAGAAAGTATTGTTTTATATTAAATATTACAGAATACATTTTAAAATCTAGTATTGATACCTAATAATTGCCTAGTTTTGGGTGTAGGGGGTTGTTTTGTTTTGTTTTTATGAGTAAGCAGATAACTGAGAAAACTGACAAAACAACTCTAGCATTATCTCAGATTGGTTTTGGGCATGGACCTAGTATAAAAACTGCATCTAGGTTAGCTGTCTAGCAACCTCATCCATGAAATGCATGACTTACATGTCTCAGCTACATAAGATACCACTAATTATGACAGAAACAGAACCTCTGTTCTTTTTCTGGGAAAGCGCAGAGGGTAGCACTACATATGGTTCTCTATCCTGGAGACCCACCAAATGGAATTCCACCTTGTAAGCCCTCCTGTGGAAGGACATTAAAATGTTTAGTAAGGTACTATGGGTAATAGTTTAACTATACTGATAATTCTCAGCTATAGATTACCATACCTCCCAATCTTGTGGTATTCCAGTATCTAATAGGGCTGTATAAAGCTTTGGTCGCTAACTGGGTTTGGCAGAGATTCAGCCCAATTCAGTGGCCAAATCTCTGAATCCGAACTGAATCAGGAGACCCTTTAATCTCTCCGAAGCACATCAGAACCCTCTGAATTGATTCAGAGAGATTCAATGATTCGGACATAGACACAGCTTTAAATATTTTTTCTACATGCCTCAAAGTACCAAGCGGCTTGTGAATGCTGAGATGCTAGGGCAGATGGAGTGTCCCACAGGAACACGGGGGTGGTCCCCAGCATGTTCAGTGGCAGATCTGGAAGTGGACCAGAAGAACTTCCAGTCCACTTCTGGGTCCACCATGGCACATACGGAGGACACTCCCCCTCACTCCAAACTTGGCAACTGGTGCCTCTTGGGTCCGGGGTGGCAATCAGGTTCCCCCCATGGCTGAATACTGAGCTGGGGGGATGCAAGGGGACCACTAGCATGCTTGGCGGCAGACACAGAATTGGACCAGAAATACTTCCGGTCCACTTCCAGGTCTGCCACCAAGCATGCAAGGGGCCCCCCCATGCTCCTGTAAGATGTTCCATCCGCCCCACCATCTCAGCATTCACAAGTTGCACCTAGTACCTCGAGGTATGTAGAAAAAACATTTAAAGCTGTGTCTGTGACCAAATCACTGATTCTCCGAATCAGCATCGAATCTTCAGATTTGGAATCAGACAAATCAAATTGGGACCATGATCTGAATCAATTAATCAAATCAGTGTTCCCTGATTTGGGCTAAATCCGAATTGAATACAGCCTGTTTCATACACCTCTAGTATCTAAAGCAGATAGGTAATGGTTGAAGTTCATCTGGCAAGACTCAAACAGATAAAACTTAATGCTATTAATAGAATGGGAGAAGGAATCATAAAAATGACAAAACTTAAAAGTCTGCTCTCAATTAAGAAGTCTGTTTACTCACTGGTTCAAATATGTACACCATGGGCACATCTGCATGAGACATTTACTGCAGAGTAAATTAATCAGCTCTGCAGTAAATGTTGCACTTCTGCATGTGTGCCCCTATTAAACTGGAGTAAACTAATTCACTCCACAGCAGGATAGTACTTGTATTTACATATTTACAAGTACTAATCCTGCTGCAGAGTTTTCTACTCAGCAGCAGCGCACGTGTAGATGCGGACCCATGCTGGGGCACTCCATGCCCAGCCAGCCCCTCCACAACATGTTGAGCTGGGGGCAGGGCAGCTCCTGGCTGGCAGGCTGACCTGTCAGCCTGAACCTCCTATCAGCCAGGGCTGCTGCGACCCAGTTCAAAAATGCTGCAATCCTGGGTGCATGTTTAAATGGCGCACCTAGGAGCAGTAAACTTTGGAGCAATAAGCCCGAGACTTTATTGCTTTGCATTAATTGCACATGTAGACGTGCCCCATGTGGATTTGATTGGCTCTCTAGCTGTTTCTGGAAAGTAACGGAAAATGGTACTACAGATGATATGAGCCGACGTTACCCAAGAGGTTTGCCTCTCTTTCCTGCAGTTGTGTGCATGTGAGAAGCGCAAGCTAATGCCACTTTGGTTACTTCAATTCCACTTGTTTTGTTGCTGATGGGGTTTCGAGAGCAATATATTTGCTCTATGGTAAATATGATCCAACCTATGATGTTAGGCTGCAGTTATGGGTCACTTTGAGGGTTAGAGACTCTCTGTGAGGATTCCTTAAGCAGATTTGATATTATGTGTACAGTCTAGAACTTATTGATGGTAGTAATAAATACATATAACAAACTCAATACTGCAATATGTATGACACTGAAAGGCTGTAATAATAAAAACTAGGGCTCCCACAGACATTTCCATTCTTATAACAAATTATTTTTTAAAGCTCATCTGCCTTATTACTCACTGGGTGCATCTACACATGCATTTGATCCAAGATCAAATGCATGCAAGTAAATGCAGATCAAATGCTTGCAAGTAAATGCTTCTAAGTGGGCATCTACACATGCAGGGACTTGGCAGCAGATTTGTTGCTTTTAGCACCAAACTGGTGCTGCTTCCTGCAGCCCTGCAATGGCCCCTGCTGCCACCAGGGGAAACTCCAGGCTCTGGTTGGCCCTCAAGCTGTCCACACCCATAGGCCTCCACTATGTAGGCCATCTCTTTGGGGTGGGCAAGACCACTACTGGGGAAGCCATCGTGCAGATGTGTGGTGCCCTCCAGGATGTGTTGGGGCACACAGTGCTCTGGGTGCATGACCCCCGGGCAATGGTCATTCTGGGCCTTGCAGGGGACCCACATCCTTGGCACCTGCCTGCACCACATTGACTAGCCCTACTACAGGTGGAAGGGCTTCCACTCCACGGTGCTCCAGGTTGTCACGGAACACCGTGGTGCCATCACACACGAGTGCCAGCAGTGTCCATAATGCCCATGTGTTTCAGAACTCTGCACTGTCAGGCCTAGTGCAGAGCAACAGCTTGACGCCAAGGGTGCTGGACCTGCAGCTGGGTGCCATGGCTGTCCCACCCCTACTCATTGAGGACCAGTTACCCAGTCCTGCCCTGGTTCTTGCAGCCCTACACCAGTGAGCTGGACCCTTGCCAGACCCACGTTAACTGGTGCCTGAGCCAGACCCACACCCTGGGGGAGTGCGCCTTCAAGCACCTTAAACGATGCTGGTGCACCATCACCACCTGCCACAAGTTCTCTGAGGACAACCTCCCCCAGGTCATTGTCACAGCCTGCATGCTGCATAACATCTGTGAGGCCTAAGGGTGGAGCTCTTCTGTGAGGCCTGGATGGAGGAGGCTCAGTGGGGAGAGGTCACCTGGTAGCGGGAGCACCACCTGTGGCAGCAGCAACAGCAGCAGCTCCCCCCAGATGAGCTGCACATCTGCCACTGGGGACCAGGGTACTGGGTACAAGATGCATTGGCAGACCACCTCCTCCTGCACTGGACCACTGCCCACCAACACCCCCCCCCGCCCACCCCCAGCACCATGATCATTCCAGTCATGTCTCAGAAGAACAAGGTTTTATTCCCCTCACATCCAAAAGACCCCCCTCCCTTACCACATAGACACCCCCCCCACAACAACAGAGCCTCTCCACCACCCCCCCCACCAATAAAAAACCCTTTTCCCTGTACAAATCATTTACAACAACGTGCTTTGTGTGCCATCCTGGTTTGGGGAACTATGGGGGGGCATCTAGGGGGCAGAGCCCAGGGACAGGTGGCCAGCACCCCGGACTCTGGCAGTTCCCCTGTGGGAGTATATCCCATAGTGAGCCCATGGGCAGGCAGCTTGCCCATGGTTGATGGCAGCTGGAGGTCCCCTAGTGTTGGCAGCTCCCCCTCCAGCAGTCAAGAGAAAAATAGAAGACATAAAGGCATCCAGTTTCATATCAATAGAGGACAGAGGACAACTGGACTGTTCTCTGTGATGGCTACCCTAGGTCCTGGGCCCACTGCAGGCATCTCCATCTCTGAACTCACATGGATCTGAGGCAAGCAGCAGGCCTGTGCCCAGGTGAGGAGGCTGGGCGGTGGAGGACCAGGGATGGGGGTTGGGCCAGAGGCTCCTAGCTGCTGCAGGTGGCACAAGACCTCCTCTCAGGCCCATGGTGGGGGCCTGCTGCTGGGTGGCAGGTGGCTGCCGGGGGCAGGTGGGGCCAGGGTCATGGGCTGGGTAGTGGGCAGCACAAAGGCAACTGCCAGGGCCAGAATGGTGTCCAGCATTCAACAGTCATCGTCCATGGCCTGCACTTCCCTGACCAGGAGCATGCCTCCACCCACTCATGCTCCAGGGCCAGGAGCTGCACCCAGAATTCCTGGTCTGCCTGGTACAGCACCCTCCTCATTCCAATCCTGTGCACCTTCATGGATGACATCCTCTGCCCGCCAGGCCTGTGAGTCCACCAACTGGTCCTCTGACACCAGGAGGATGGTGAGGTCCTGGTTCCACCTCTGGCAGAGCCAGTGCATCCACAGGGCCCCAGCTGTGGGACGCAGCAACCCTGAGGCTGCATCCTGGCTGCCAAGTATGCCCTCTCCCCTGCATGCAGCTGCAGGACCTGCAGAGCCATGAGAAAAGTTGTTTGTGAGTTTGCAACATTTCTGAGATAAGATGCTCTGTACCAGGGACTATGCACTGCCCAGCCTCAGATTGGGGGTTGGGCATGCACAGGTGCCCAGGGACTGCATGTAACCCAGGCAGCACTCCAAGAAGTACCCCCTCTCCAATTGAAAGGATCAAAGCAGGTGCACAAGTGCTGTGGGAGGTGTAGGGACTCACCTCCCCCTACAGAGCAGAGCCAGACCACCAATGGGGATTTAACCATATACCTTTTAACGAGAGAACAGTACTGGGAACATAACAGGCATAAACCAAGGGATATAAGGGACACTACATTGCCCCGAGGGGGCAGGATTCAACTAAGGTTAGACACTTACAATCATAGACATATTCATCCATTTGACAAAAGACAGGGTTAACAAAATATAAAACACAGACAGCACAACAAACAGTACTGGTTGGCGAAATATATAGGCACAAAATACAAAATGTCAAATAAGAAGGAATATAGGGCCTAGGTACCTGGAGGGGGAGAAAGGGGGAAAACACAATGACCCCTTTCCACTGCAAGAAAGATTCCTCCCTGTTATTTCATTCACCCCAAGACACCCCAGCTGGGACTTGAACTTGGACCTACCATGAGGTAGGCAGAAACTCTACCACACAGCCACCAGTACTGTTACTATGCCTAGCTGCAAGGGGTCTTGACCTTCCTAGAGCCTCGGCCTCACATCAAGCTGCCCGGTCTCTGATTGGAGGAGCTGGAAGCCGAGCTGGGAACCTCTCAGGTCACTGCTCAGATCCTTGCTGGACCTGGGGAGCCTCTGCTGCTGGCTGCAGCCTCTCATAGGGGATCCTGGAGCCCAGTGGGGAGTCTCTCCTGCCAGCCGCACACTGCGCTGCTGAGGGTCCAACTGCTGCCTACAGGTCCCATGCCTTCAGGTGCTTCTGGTGCAACTGCTCCCACCCTGCTGGCCCAGCTCTTGCCAGCTTTTTGAAGCTCTTTCCTTGTGGTCCCTTGCTGGTCTCTCTTGAGTCATCTGTGCTGCCTCTTTTATGCCCCTCCAGGTGACCCAAGAGGCCAATCAGGGGACACAGAGAGTGAATCTCTGGGGCCTGATTGGTAAGGAAAAGGAATCCCAAGTCCTCCAATCATCTTTTACCCCTTCAAAACCCCTGGGCCAAATCATTACCAGATTGGTGAGGAAAGGGAATCCCAAGTCCTCCAATCATCTTTTGCCCTTTCAAAACCCCTGGGCAAGTCACTGCCAGTTAGCCCATCACATGTGGTAAGTCAAAAAGGCAGGCCCAGGTCCAGGCAGCTGCTGGCTGAGCCCCACATTCCACCTGCTCCCCAAGGGAAGGTGGGATGCTGCAGGCTGGCCACAGGCAGCCTGCCTCTACTGCCCCTTTCCCAAGCTGGGACAAGCCAGACTTCCTCTTTGCAGCACCTGCTGCCACAGCTCCAGACTCCACACCTCCCCTCTGTCTTTTTGCAAGCCAGTCTGTCTCCTGTGCTGCCCCAAGCCCATGGCATCTAGGTTCAGGGGGTTCAGGGCTCCCAGAAGACTGGTACAAGGAGTTGCCTGCACCCCTGCTCTCCCTGCAGTGGGCCTCTCCAGGGAGACACCCCCCTGTGTCAGTGCTGTTCTCCGATCATCATGGGCACTGCACAAGGACCAGTTTGCACAGACAAAGGAGTGCCCACCCTACTATGCCCTGCTGCTGCTGCCCACCATGGTGCCTTGGGCACACCTACATACCTGGCAGAGGGCCCTGAGCTTCAATGGTGCTGGGGGCAAACCTAGGTTGCCCCACAACCTCTGCTTCTGCCTGGAAGGCAACCTGTGGCTTTGCTACACGTGCCTGCACTCTGCAGATGAGAAGGATATCACTGCTGGCATCAACACATTCCTCAATGTGTAAGAGGCCCGTGCCCACTTAGCTGCGGGGGCATGGGCTGCTCAATAAAGTTTTGCACTTCTGCTGTCTCCTTTTGTACTGCGGGTGGGGAGGGGGGGAGAAACCAGGGTCAGGGGAAGGTGGGTGAGCCAGGCATGGAGGGGGATCAGGGGCAGGCACTGGGGCAAGGGCAGGTGCTGGGGTAGGTGTGGCCCTCCCCCTAGTGTAGGATTTACCACATGGTTGGGGTTGGTGTTGGCAGTGGCTCCATTCTGTCCTGGCTGGTGATGATGGCATGTGGCTCCAGGCAGTGTCCTCCAATGGTAGGATGCAGCACGTGGGAGCCCAGCTGGGGGCTCCCCCTGGGGAGGAGCTGACACAGCTGGCAGCATCTTGTGGTTAGGGCAGAGGCTGCACAGCTGTTGGGGCATGGACTTGTGTGCAATCCCCAACTGAGAATTGGGGTCAGTCACTGTGACCCACTGTGTCTGCAAGGCCTTGACTTTTATGTGGTACTGCTACACTGACTAGTTGTGCCCACACTCCCACATCCGGCTTGACAGCCCCTCATAAGGCAAGGGTGTTGGAGCTGAAATGGCACTGCACCTCCTCCTCGCCCCCACAGCACAAGGTCATCAGTCTCCTTCATAGACCAGTTGGGGCCCTGGGTAGCAGGCAGAGGTGTGGGCACAGGCAAGGGTGAGGACAACATCACTGGGAGTCCTGTGCCTGCTCTCTGGGCCTCTGCATGGCTATTCCTGTGCTGCCAATCCTGGGCAACTGCCTACAGCACCCAGGGCCAGCACATGGCTGTGCAGCTTAGGCAATGCCGCCCAGCACCTGCAAGCTCTGGGCAGGCTGTTGGGGTGGGCTTCAGGCAGCTGGAGCTGGTCCCAGTGGCCAGAAATGGCCTGCAGCTCAACCTGGGTGCTGGCTGGCATGGCAAGAGCCTGCAGCACCCTGCAGGCCTGCATGGCACAGGCCTGGCAGGTGCATGGTACTGCAGTGCCAGGCAGTGGCACAGGGGTGCACACAGGCTGGCACAGCTTGGCTGCAGCCTGCCCAGAGGGAGCACAGGGGACTGAAGTGCTCTCAGGTTCCCTGCATGTGTGCCCCAGGGTTCAAAATGCCTGCAGGCTTTTAAGGGCCTGAGGCAGGGGTTGCCTTGAGGCAGGAGAGGCTCCCAGCTTTAAGCCCTGGGGCTAGCCTCAAGATGGTCCCCTAGTGGCTGGGCTGACCATGAGCAAATTTGCTCCTTGTTGGTATCTACATGTGCATTACTGTGCAGTAACTAATTGTGAATGAACTTCCTATCTGCATTTGCAAGTAGCATATTTACTCATGAGTAGCATCATTTACTGCTCAGTAAGCATGAGCACATGTAGACACATGCACTTACTGCACAATAAACTATGCTACTGCACAATTAAGTGTCTCATGTAGACATACCCACTGGGTATGTCTAGAGAGTTCAATTTTGATGCCAGGTAATACCATACTAAGACAAACTCCATTCACACTGATTTTATTTCCCTTCAAGACCTTATTGACATATGTATAGCACAATACTGAGGCATCTATACTGCTTCCAGACTGGGGGGGGAGGGGGGGGAGGAGTGTCCAGATACATTACTACTTGATTCCATAATAGACCCAATTTCCACTGATAAGCCCACTGTCACACCTCAGGAACAATTACTAACGGTAGCATGGGTGCAGCTTCTTTACATGGGTAATCTACCCCTGTGCTGCAGGTATGCTTTGCCTAGTAGACTGTCCAGGAAAGCTAAATAAAAATCCCAGAAATAGGTGCATATGTAAGCCCCCTTAGGTATAATCTTGTGTGGGAATATGTAATCCACGTGCTGTCAGATGAGAACAGGAGAGAATAGCAGCAGAAATCCTGAATCTAATAAGCGCTGTAGCTTTCATTTATGGCTGACATCACAAAAAATTAAACCAAAACAAACAGCATGACTGTGTCAATCTCAGGCAAATGCCTAGTTCCGTTTGAGCCAGGCTATCAAGCTGTCTCACTGCCATGATCTCAAAAACTTTCAAACATTTTCAAAATCTGTAGACTTGGCAGCTTCCCCAGGATAACCTCTGTAAATTGCTGAGGAAAAAAAAAATGTATAATATTCTGGCATTTGACCCTTAAAAAGGGACAAAAACTTCTCCGGCAGGAGAATGCAAAGACAAATGGTCAAATATTTAGAGTCAGAGAAAAAAATATTATTCCAGCATGTCAAAAAATTCTCCTTGGCAGTTTATAGACAAGAGCATAAAAGTGAAGAGAGCATTTGCAAAAGGATGAAATGTCAAATACCTCCTTAAAAGAAGCATTATACAGAAACAATAGAGAAGGACAGGAATAGAGCTCCTGGTTCATGAAGTCTAGTTCCATGCTATACTGCAGGCAACCGTGACTCTTCTATAAACTTTATCTTTTTTATAACAAAAACACACTTATTAACTGAGTTTCAGCACTGCATAAGGTAGAAGTTATTCTATTCTACTTGTATATTTATTGAATAGAAACCTTGGGACAAATTCTATTCTGATTCAGTGAAATTATAAAAATACAAATCAGAATAGAATCTGGTCCTGTATGAATCTGTTGTGTATTTACCACTGATAGAGGAAATAAGGGGTGCCTAATTCTAAATTGTACTTCCTACACTTATTTCATAGGAAATACAACTTTTTATCAATTTTATCAATTTTCTAAAATGAATCTTTCCCTTTTTCATTATCGAATTTTGATCTTATATCATTTCCACCCCACCTCAAGCCATTCTGGAGTTCTCGTTTACATCACTAGAGATTAATATTAGGTGTTTGTAAAAGAAGGATATTAGCTTCTCCCTTATATCTGTCAAAATTAATAACTTCTCTATCACAGACAACTCCAGGTCAATATTAGATTCATAGATGTGGCTGGAAATAAAATGTATGGAAATATAATATCTCATTTGTAAGTATCTAAAAAAAAGTGTTTTCATTATTGAAATTTAGACTGCAAAAGGTCAAAAGACTTTGAGGGCTGAAAATATCTGCCATATGGCCTTAGCCTTTCAAATAGAAAACAAATTGGAGGTCAGCCCAGGGGAGAGGAGAGGAATGAATTTGTACAAATAGGGCAACGAAGAAAGAGCATGGAAACTTCCCCATCTTGCGTGCACACTTCAATCTAACTCTACATTATGGCCCAAAGAAAGGGCCTTGTACCTAAGTGTTTGTGTAAGATTGAGGTAAATACATAGACAGTGATTGATAATGGTTATGTCTGGCAAAGGTCCACCTCCAGCACTCCTGATCCTATCTGATATCTCCTGATGTCCCGTTGATTAAATGGAATAATAGTTAAAAGTGGCCATACTGCAGCAAGCAACATGTGTGCTTAGTCCAGCAGACAAAGTGTTTATTATATTTGCTAATGGACCATAATTCAGTCACCTAAAATCAACTGCTTCATGAACACTAGCCAGCCTAAGCTACTCCTGAAGCTCCAGAGACAGCAGTTCTTTTGGCGTTTTCATATAACTGACTGTGCAGGTGCTGTCACCAGCAGGGCTTTGGCTTCTTCGACCACGGGATATTGTTCCAAAAAGAAGGATTGCTGGGAAGAGATGGGATCCACCTGACAAAGAGAGGGAAAAGCATCTTTGTAGGCAGGCTCACTAACCTAGTGAGGAGGGCTTTAAAATAGGTTCGCTGGGGGATGGAGACCAAAGCCCTGAGGTACGTAGGGAAGTGGGTGACCTGGAGGAGAGGAAGAGCAAGTAGGAGAGGGCAACAGGGGAGTTGGTCTCATACTTCCTGAGAAATTAGGGCAATCAACTAGTTACCTCAGGTGCCTGTACACAAAAGTATGGAGCCTGGGAAATAAGCAGGAAGAACTGGAAGTCCTTGCACAGTCACAGAACTATGACGTGATTGGAATAACAGAGACTTGGGGGAGCTCACATGACTGGAGCGCTGTCATGGATGGGTACAAACTGTTCAGGAAGGACAGGCAAGCAAGAAGAGGAAGAGGTTGTACTTTATGCAAAAGAGCCATATGACTGTTCAGAGCTCCAATATGAAACTGGAAATAGGCCTGTTGAAAGTCTCTGGGTTAAGATTTGAGGGAAGAGCAACAAGGGTGATGCTGTGGTGGGGTTCTGCTATAGACCACCAGACCAGGAGGAAGTAATGGATGAGGTTTTCTTCAAACAGCTAGTGGAAGTTCAACTACCTGAAGTGGGGTTCAAAAGAAGATGAAGCTAGACTGGTCTCAGTGGTGGCAGATGACAGAACAAGGAGCAATGGTCTCAAGTTGCAGCAAGGGAAATTTAGGTTAGATATTAGGAAGAATTTCTCACTAGGAGGGTAGTAAAACACTGGAACAGGTTACCCAGCGAGGTTGTGGACTCTCCATCCTTGGAAGTTTTTAAGGTCTGGCTAGACAAATATTTGGCTGGGATGATCTAGTTAGGGATTAGGACTGTGTGAAATTTCATCAACCATTTCATTTTGGAGGTGTTTCGGGCCATTTTGGCACCCAGAACACCGAATCCGAATTGAAACGGAAGGCTCTAAAACATCTCCGAAATAAAATGAGTCATCTGAAACATTTCGGAAATGTTTCAGAAAATTTCAGAGTTTTTTGGAGCTGACCTTGCAGGGAAACACACGTACGCTGCCACCCTGCTGCATGACTCGGCTCTGCAGAGAGCAGATATCCGTGCTGGGGGTCTCCTCGCTGCTGCTGCCCACCCCACCCTGCTCTGGAGCTGCAGGGGGTAGGCAGCAGTGGTGAGGAGAACCCCGGAGTAGATCTCTGCTCCCTGCAGAGCCAGGTTGTGCGGCAGGCCAGTGCTGGTCCCTGCCACATGACCTGGCTCCACAGGGAGCAGAGATCCAGGGCAGTGCGGGGTGGGCAACGATGGCAAGGAGACCCCCAGCACAGATCTCTGCTCCCTGCAGAGCCAGGTTGCATGGCAGGGCAGTGCTGGTCTCTGCCATGCAACCTGGCTCCACTGGGAGCAGAGATCTGGGGCAGCGTGGGGTGGGCAATGGCAATGAAGAAACCCCCGGCGCAGATCTCTGTTCCCTGCGGAGCCAATTTGTGCAGCAGGAACCAGCAGGCTTGCTCACCACTCTGCACTGATTCCCTGCCCCGTGACCCCTGCACGGAGGTCTCCTCACCTGTACGGTGGGCAGCAACCCTCCCCCTCTCCTGGACAAGCTTCCCATGGCCCCGGGCAGCTCCCCACTGAGGTCCCAAGCCCCACCTGCATGGGCAGTAGAGTTGTGTTTCATTTGGTTGCCTAAATGCAGGCTTGAAAATTAAGTTTGAAATTTTTGGTTTTCATTTTTACTGCCTTTAGTGATTTTCATTCCCCATGCCTAAATAATGTAGTCCAATGGGATTTACACTTACGCTGTCAGTTACCCTTGGGTCCATCATATAGTCAAATAACGTTCACTAGCAAAGTCCATTTGTCACATCCTGCTGTAATTTGGCTTTTGGGATTCAGCTTTTCTTTCTAGAGGTCCTCTTAGGGATCCTGAGGATATACAAAGTTCTAATGTTCTCAGAGGTACAGCAGGTCTGTTTGTCCCTGTGCAACAGTGTGCATACTGGGGGTTCACAAACTGAAATTTAATTGAGGATAAGGGGAACTGGTGACACTGTAAGTTGTTTTCCTTCATAAATTTTCCACGGAAAGGTGAGAAATAAATAACACAGGAATACAGCAGAGCTGAAGCTGCCCAATCTATGAGTTACAGTAAGTACAGTAAATACACATATATAGGGTAACATTTTGAAAAGAGCATAAGGTACTTGGAAGCCTAAAACTCATTTAGAAAAACTATTATTATTAGGAGCATTAGGAACAACTGGTTTAAATTAACTAAGCACTTTTCAATATTTACCCATAATTATTAAATTTATATCGGTAATTTTTTTAAGAGAGTATCCTATTTGGCTCAATAATCTTTTCTTAGTGGATGGGTCTACATGAAACACTGGCTTGGTTTACTATACAGTAAGCGTATATGTCTACACGTGCACATCCTTATTGTGCAGTAAACCATGCTAATTCTGAGTAAATTTGCTACCTGCAAATGCAAGGAGGGCCCAGGAAACTATATGCCCATTAATCTTACCTCAGTCCTGGGGAAGCTCTTTGAGAAAATTATCCAGGAGCACATTGGCAAGGGATGAGCAGGGGAGATTATGCTTAGGGGCAATCAACATGGGTTCATTAGGGGCAGGTCCTGTCAGACCAACCTGGTTGCTCTTTATGACCAGGTCACAAAATCCTTGGACACAGGTATCGTGGTGGACGTAGTCTTTCTGGACTCTAGGAAGGCCTTCGACACTGTCTCCCCACCCCTTTCTCATTAAAAAATTAGGTGACTGTGGTGTCAATGCCTACCACAGTCATATGGGTCACAAATTGTCTGGAGAGCCACACCCAGAGAGTGGTGGTGGATGGTTCATTTTCGACCTGGAGGGATGTGGGCAGTGGGGTCCCCAGGGCTTGGTCCTCAGGTCTGCACTATTCAACAGCTTCATCAGCGACTTGGACAAGGGGTTGAAAAGCACCTTGCTCAAATTCACGGATGACACTAAGATGTAAGGAGAAGTGAACACGCTAGAGGAGAGGGACAGGCTACAACTAGATCTGGACAGGTTACAGAGGTGGGCGTATGAGAACAGGATGGGTTTCAACACTGACAAGTGGAAGGTGCTGCGCCTGGGGAGGAAGAACCAGCAGCATACCTACAGGCTGGGGAACTCCCTTCTTGTCAGCACAGAGGCAGAAAAGGATCTTGGACCCATTACTGGTTCCAAGATGAACATGGGCCACCAATGTGAGGACACAGTCAGGAAGGCTAACCACACCTTGTCATGCATCCACAGATGCATCACGAGCAGGTCCAAAGAGGTGATCCTCCCCCTCTATACAACATTGGTCAGGCTGCAGTTGGAATACTGTGTTCAGTTCTGGGTGCCGCACCTCAGGGGGGATGTGGCCAGCATTGAGAAGGTCCAGAGGAGGGCCACTCACATGATCAGGGGGCAGCAGGGCAGGCCTTATGAGGAGAGTCTATGAGACCTGAACCTGTTCAGCCTCCACAAGAGGAGGCTGGCAGGGGATCTGGTGGCTGTCTATAAACTGGCCAAGGGGGACCAGGAGACAATGGGAGAGTCCCTGTTCCCCCGAGAACTACCAGGAGTAACAAGGAATAATGGCCATAAGTTGACGGAGAGTAGATTCAGGCTAGACATCAGGAGGCACTACTTCACTGTCAGGGCGGCTAGGATCTGGAACCAACTTCCAAGGGAAGTGGTCCTCACTCCTACCCTGGGGGTCTTCAAAAGGAGGCTAGATAATCACCTAGCTGGGGTCATTTGATCCCAGCAGTCTTTCCTGCCCGTGGCAGGGGGTCGGACTTGATGATCTGCTCAGGTCCCTTCTAACCCTACCAACTATGAAACTATGACAGTAAGGCCGGCACTGGGAGATCCTTATCTCCCCGCCTGAGCTCTGCAGTCATGGAGCTCAGGCTGAGAGAGAAGGATCTCCGAGCACGGGCCCCATGGTTGCAGAGCTGGCACAGGAAGGTAAAGATCTCCCAGCACTGGTCCCATGGTTGTGGAACTGGTGCTGGGAGCTCCCTGCTGATGGGGCTGGGGATCCTGTTCCCTGCCAAGCTCTGCAATAACAGAGGGAACAGGATTTCTAGCCCCCCCACCCCACAATTGCAGAGCAGGGGCTGGGAACTGTCCCAGTCAGGGGCAGGTCCCAGCCCCATGCCCCATTTGGGTGATTGAGGCACAAGGCTTGGAAAGAGCAGCAGGGGTGGGGTAGGTCCCAGGCCCCTGCCAATGGGGCAGCTAGCAGCAAGCTAGTTGCTAGCTGCCTCACTGGTGGATCAGGGTGGGGGACCTGCCCCTCCACTGCAAGTCTTTCCAAGTCCCTTGGCTCAACTGGGGAGCCGGGGCCAGAAGCTCCCTGCTCCCGGGACAGGTGGACATTGTTCCCAACCTGGCAGCCCCCTGGGGGCAAGGGGCAGTATCCCAGTCCTGGCCAGGAGACAGCTGTCTCCTGGCCCAGTGGTCCCTGCCAGCCCCTGGGCTAGCACACAGGGGAAGCCTAGAGCTCCCCCTGGTGGCAGCAGGGCCCATTGCAGGGCCCAGGAAGCAGGAGCAGTTTGCTGCCATTAGCAGCAAATGTGATTCCACTTCCCTGAATGTGTAGACACCTGCCCAGGAGTGTTTCCCCATGGGTAAACTGCTCCCACATCAAATACATGTGTAGGCACACCGAGTAACTACAAATAAAGAGGCCATAAAAAGCCTGCAATATCCTCTAAAGAATTGCACTGCTTTCATTTTAATGTTATAAGAAACTAAGATTATGGGATGGAATGAACAAGCATGCTTTACATACAGATTTTTTAAATGTCCATCAGTTAAGATCCCCATGCGATGTGATCGCTTTTAGCCAAAGGATTTTTTCCCTGTTGCTTTTCTTTAATAGTTCCTGTAAGGTGCCTTGGCTTTCCCTATTAACGGGTTCTGCCCATTAGGGCTTGGCCTTTGGCTGCTTGCAGACATTTAAAAAACAAAACAAAAATGGTGCTTTACTTTAAACTTGGTGTGCCCTTGCACCAAGACCAGTGCACACCCAAAAGAGACAGCATAGTAATTGGACCCAGATTGTCCAACGTCTGTATAGATTGGGCACTTTAGTGGGGCTTTTTTGGTGCTTTTATCTAATAACTGATTGAATCAGCTTTAGATATAAGCACAAAAAAACTGCTCTGAAGCACCCAATCTAAACAGATATTGCAGAGCCAGGTCAAACTAATGCACTACTTATTTTGGTGAGGCACTTTTTGGGGGGTTTTTTTTGGGGGGGGGTGGAGGGGGTTAACTTCTGTAAACAGTAGAGCTCAGCAATTTTGAAGCTGCAGGCGGGGCCTTTGTAAGGCCAACTGCCTGCTGAAGTGAAAACCAACTCTTTCTCCTCTTCCCCTCCTCTCCTTTTTTCCTTGAGCTCCTGAAAGTCTGGGTACCCAATAGTAAAATTCCTTTGAACAAGGCTTAATTCCTCACTGAACCAGTTAAAATTTTGCAAAAATATACAAGGGCCATTCTTTCCTTTTTCTAAGGCCTGGGAATCCTGTTTGAATAAAAAGGGAATAAGCACTTCACTCTACCTGAACATGAAATACCAGAGAAGAAGAACAAAAGACCATGTCAGTCAACTAGGAAGAAGGAAACACGTTTAACATATAAACTTCCAAAGAAATACATTTGTATCCTTTTATTTTTGAGTTCCTTATACTGCATTTCATTCCATAGTAACCATAGTAGTTACATGAGGAGATAAGCCAGCATGGAAATCCATAAAACCATCTTTTAAGCTGAGAGAACTATACCATGTCTCCTACAGGCTAAAGGCCATAATCCACTATAGCTGATGGTTTGGAAAGCATTGCAACTTGCCCAAAGATGGTTTTATGGATTTCCATGCTGGCTTATCTCCTCATGTAACTACTATGGTCCAGCACACACGATCCTAAGACTGGCCACAGATTTTAAAAAAAAAAGGGGGTGGGGGAGGAAGTTTCAGTTGGAGTAATTAAAGATTAAGTCTAGTAATACTTAGGGCCTCCTGAGTAAGGGCCAGAAGGAAAGAAAAGCAAGCAGAGCTGTGTAAGGAAATGTGGAGCGGAGTAGTAATCAGAGGTTGGATCATAGTCTTTCCCCCCTTGACAGCGGAGGGCAGCAAGCTAGCAGATGCCCTCCTGCCAGGGCGAGAACTTTGAGGCTAAATCCATGTGTTTTTTTCTTTGACACTGTTGTTATTTTTAAGTTTTACCCAAGAAAGGAATCGCGTTTGTAAAAACGCAAAGTAAAACTCATGAAGCCTCCATCTCCAACAGTGTTGAATTTTGTTCTCTCATCCACGGCACTTCATAGCTAGCCAAATTGGTGCTTTAATGTCAGGTGGAAGCACTATATGTGTCCACAGCACTGTAAGAAAGATTGTTAGGTGGGGTCCAAATCCATTAACACTCCAGTGGGCAACATTTTTTATTCTGAAGGTCCCTATTCAATAGATCCATTCTTCCTGTTAAGCGTCACATATGCAAAGATACCTCTTTATAGAGGAAAGCGTTGCCTGACCCACCTTGTCATGTTTCAAGCTGAAGTGCTGTTTGTCATCTCTGAGCACTACTTTCCTAAACAACAAGTGGTGTTTCTCCTTTGAGTTGCTCTCTGCTTTAATAGGGTGCAAATACCTGAAACATCCATGATACAATTTTAATGGTTATTCATGCTCAGCTCCTAGCGCAAAAATACAAAAGAAGCCACGTGAGCCTTTCCACTTCAAGAAGATACCAAAACGTATAATATTTCAAAAGCTAGGGAAAAATCTCCTCTGTGACCCAACCTAGCTGAACACATAAAAACTAAAGCCACCTCTTTCATCAGAAACAATGAAATATAGAAGCAGGACTCAGAAAAGGTTGATTAATTGGTGCCAGCCATCTCCCACATATGAACACAGAATCTTTAGACCCCAAGCCTTTTCAGACTTATGCACATGCTTAAGTTTACCTACAAAGCAGAAATGTAATTATATGCATACATCTGTGTAGGACCAGAACCTTAACCAATGCAATTGCATTGGTTAATTATTTTAATTATTTTTCTTAATTTTAGAAATTAAAGGGTGAAAATGAGGATCACACCACAGAGGTGAAGAGCTACTTAAGTTAAAGGCCAGTGTTGGCTGAGAAACACATGGCTATAATTGACACTGAATAAATCTAGGCTGGAAATTAGAAAAAGGTTTTTAGCCATCAGAATAGTAAAGTTCTGGAACAGTTTTCAAAAAGAGTAATGGGGGCAAGAAAGCCAGTTAGTTTTAAGATAGAGCTTGATGAATTTAGGAAGGAGATTTTACAATGAAGTTGCCTACATTAGGATCATAGGAAAGTAGAGCTGGAAGGGACCTTGTGAGATCTAGTCCAACCACCTTCTCAAGGCAGGAACATCCCTCACTAAACCATCCCTACCAAGCATCTGTATAACCTGCTCTTGAAAATCACCAGGGATGAAGATTCCACAACTTCTCTAGGTAGTCCGTTCCAATGCTTGCCCACCATCATAGGCAGAAAGTTCCTCCTAATTTCCAACTAAATTTCTTTTGTTGCACTTTGAGACCCTTACTCCTAGTCCTGTCACCTACAACCAGAAAGAAGAGTCTACCTCCATCCTCTTTATAATCGCCCTTCAGCAGCAGGAGATTGGAGCCAATAACCCAGGTATATGTTCCTCTGAAAGGGAAATGAGCCAGGGCAGGACCAAAAGGTATTAATCTTGAAGAAGCAAAATATACTTTCTTGTTGTGTGCTAGATAGGGCTGGCTACCTGGGGCTAGGCAAAGACTTAACAAAAATTCTGCAGATATTAATTAACAATTCATCTGAGTGTTGTTTTCTTACTTTGCTTTGCTTTCCACACACTTCTAATCAACCACATTTTCCTGAGTGAATTTTTGCAGAAAACAAAATTTCAATACTGCATTTTTTGTGGGGTGGGGAAGTTCATGCCATATATGCTTATATGTTCCTCCAATGTGCACAAAGAGGCTAGGGACAGAAATAACACATAAACTGGTATAAGTGATTGGGAACTGGTTCAAATCTGTAACACAACAGAAGTTTCAAAATGGCTGAAACTGGTTTAAGATAAACCTGGATGGATGTAGTATCAGACTTAAGTGATTTAAGTTAAATCGGTTTATTGAACTTCTGTCCTAGATCCCCTCCAGATTCAAGTTAACTCACAGTCCTCCAGCAGCCTAGGATGCTTTGCACCCGTAACGCCCTCCCCCGCCCTGGGTGGGTGGAGCTAACCTTGACCCAAGCTGTCTGCTCCAGCTGAGAAAGGAGGCATGCTCTAGCATTTCTCCCTGCTTCTGGCTTGGTTCACTACAGGCATGTGGCTGCATTTCTGGAATCAAAAGTGAATGTCTGTTCACCTGCTTATCAGTTCGATCTATTAAGCTTAGACTAACCTGCAACGATTGAATCAATTCAGCCCTGGGCTTTTTGACTGTCTGTAATTGTCTAGATTCAATACCATGTGATTTATCTGAGTCATTTCAACTAACCTCCAAACCTTGACCAACAAAAATCAGATGCTACCCATTGTTTCTGATTTCAAAAAGTTATTTTAAATATAACTATCCATTAGTAATTTTAACTAATAAATAAATTGGGAAAAATTGTGATCTGCCTCCAGACAGTCTGTGAGCAAAGAAGGAGCTAAATTTGTTGAATGAATTATTCATTATGGATTATTCACTCAGCTCTATTGTGATAGCATTATCATTGTTTAATTTAATGGCAAAATAAAGGGATCTTTTTCCTTATAAAATGAGCTTTCCTCATAAGAATAGCTCCCAGTGAGTTGGCTCTCGAAGAAGCAGTGCTGGACACCTGTAAGAACAGCTTCTCTTGTCCAGGGCTTCGATGTGATTCTGAGTAGCAAAGGGAAGACCTTTGTGAGATACTATTCATTGCATTTGGTTATAGTCCCACTGTAGGGATGCCGTCTTGCTTAGCAGCATGTATAGCTATGCAAACTTTTCACAAAAACCTGGAAAATGATCACTGACCATAGGGTTCATCTTATTCCATGAAAAGATTCAAGAGTAAGCTGTGCTTTAAAAATTTAAACCAAGTGTAAAACCATTAACATTTCCTATATCTGAGGTTTCATTGGTGCCTGGATTGACTAATATTCCCAATCTAAATAGGCCTCAGGGTCCTCTTAATGACCACTTAAGGTCATCTTCTGAGCAGATGGATGAGATATCTAGCAGACTTCTATTCCTAACCTCTAGGTGTCTCTTCACCTGAAGCATTTTAAGAATGGCCAGTATCTCCTTCTGATACACATGCCTCAGACTCAAAACAAACTTCAGGTACTATTAAATTCTTCTGATCAAACCACTTCTAACTGAAATTTCTGCATAGCAAGTCATTCAACCTTTTTATTTTGTCTGTATTTTTTACCTCCTTTCTTTTCCTTGAACACTGTTAACAGTTCATACTCAACATATTTGCTTTACAGATCTTTTAAGTAAATACCTAGTTAGAAGGTTTCACCAAGAATTGCACCAAGAACCATGACTTTCAACATCCCCAAAATACAGGGGTCTCATAGAAGGCTTACTGCAAGATACCATAACAAACTGGCACTGGCCACATTTTGAGGATCAAGTTGGCTATTTTAGAAATTCCTAAAAAGATTCTCTCAAAGTATCAGAGAACTACATAATGCCCAGAAGTCAAATGTTTGATCAAGTGGCTAAAATATCCGACCCATGTATACTCCTCCAAACGTCTCTTCTCGGATATGCGCGATGCACATAATCTAAAATGCCTTTGTAGCAAACTTCCAGGGGCTGTAGCCTAGTGTAGCAAGTTGCTTGTACCAGACTACAGCCTAACTGCAGGCAGCAAGGTAACTGATTACATACCCGCCTAGAACTGCACCAGCTGCAGAGGATAATTAGCTGGTCCACAGGAAGCTAAAAGGTCCCTCGGAAGAGGAAATATTCAAGAAGAGAGTCTCATTCTCCTGGAGTTGGCAAAAACTCTGAGTTTGCAGAAAGACTGAGTGCTAGACAAAAATGACTGAGAAGGAAGAAAGCAGACTAGTGGTAGAATCGGGTCTGGGAACTCTCTTTAGGTCTGGGAGAAAACCCCTTGCTCTTCAGGTGTTTCTTTACTGATGGTGTAATGTTTATGCTGTCTCGTGCTGGGAGGGAGTGTTCCCTGGGGGAGCACAAACAGTAAACAAATAACTGTAAAAGGACACCAAAGGACTGTTTGAGCTAATTACCTCTAAGCCCACTACAGCCTACCTCCTGTCCCTGGAATATGCATAAAATATTCTCTTCACAGGGATTTGGAAGCCCATATATTTCCCTGGTCCCTCATCTTTTCCTCTGCTTGGAATATGCAGCTATAGCCATCAATAATAATTAAAATATCTATCTGGGGCATGGTGAATTTTCTCACATCTGCCTATCACACAATTCAATTTTTAGACCTTTCCCGGTGGTAGGCACTGTGGACACAGGACACTAAACTAGATGGACCCCAGTATGGCCATTTCTATGTTCCTCATATGATTGATTTTCCACCCATGATATCATTACTTATTGATGGACTATGCCAAAGTGTATTTCGTCAACGGGCCCTGCTCAAATAACCATGAAGAATCTCAATACTGAAGTCAGAATCTTAGTTTTTTGTTGATGGAGGTATCAAGAATATGATCATCCATCCTTATGCCACACTGAAATTTCTCTCCTACATAAAGCAGTGAAATATCTTTACCATTTATATTACATAAAAGGGTCAGGTTCAACCACTTCCTTAAAGAGCTTCATACAGAAAAATGCTGCATCCTTGAGATTCCTGATTCTGTGCATCTAACACAAGAAAAAGGGTCACATCTTCAGGTGGTGTAAATTGGCTTAGCATCATTAATGTCCATTGAAAATAAAAGAAATAACATGTGTCACTTATTTGCAGTTGGGAAGGTACAATAGGGGTGGGAAGAGTACCAGTGAGATAATGCATCAGCTGCATTTTGTCACAATCCACAGATGCTAACATCATACGCTGAAATTATCCTTATTCTGACCCTGATACAAATGCGTGGAGAAGCATGCACACACTGAGAGATCTCTGATCTATCCTGATTTATCTCCTCCATGCTTTTGACACTGTGGTTTTTTAAAATGTGGTTTGCACTGAGTAATGACCTGTGGGTAGCAGGTACAGTACACTCTTCCAGACAATCTGTTACAGCAGACAAGAAACAGATTTCTCAAACCAAACAGATTCAGCCTAAATGTAATGTATTTTCCACTGGCTATCTTGAACATTCATACCGCGTTAGAACAGATACTTTCTAGGTGTTAATGCCCTTTACTAGTGCTCTAAAAGGGAGAGGAGAAAACTGGCAGAAAGAACTGCCAACAGAAGAATGGGAGGAATAAGCTACAATAACTCTTCAGTGTAGGAGGTGGGTAAACAACTTCAGGGAAACAAGCAATCTCCGTAGTGTTCCTGACAAAAGGTCAGGAAACATATAGTCTTACGAAACTAGAGAAACCAGAAAGGGCTTCCTATACTTGCACCTATGTATGCACACCCTGGACACACCACGCTCCTGGTTTTCGATTTGAACATCATCAACACAGCACCACTCTGGGTAGTATTTTGGCTCTTTATTTAACATGCTGTTAGATATCAACAGGACTTTTTCCTTCTTTGCTAATAAATAACCTGTTACATGTAGCTTGGATTCTGTTTCCTATAACTTGCCTGAACTACCCTTTTCCTCAGAGAAATTTCCAAATCTTCCACTCCCCAGGGCACCACCACCAGTGATTCCATGCATGGCTGTGCTAGTGTAGACAAAATCCTGGTACCCGCCAGCTTTTTACCAGCCATGTCATCTTGACTTGCTCTGAGCAATTAGACGTTCAATCCTGCCACGTAAGTTTCTGCAGTCAATTAATTCAAATTAATTTGACAGCTAGGATAGAAGTTTTATTGATGAATATATCTTAGTGGTTTCACCAAATATTAAAGGTAAATATGAATGTGCTGACTGTTGCATCTGAGAAGAGGACAGAGGCACATTAGATTAGATTTTAAAGTGGTAGACAGGACACAATACAGCCAAGAGGAAGGCTTAGGCCCATGCTCACCTTAAAGCAAAAGTACACTGGTGAATTAAGGCCTCAGTGGAAGTTCCAGTCTCCATTACAAAATTTCCTTGTTTGTTCTCATTATAACTCAGCTGTGAAAACAAGGTGGGATGACCTTAACAGCCAGTCTCATTCCCAAATATCTCCTATTTAGAATATGACATGGCATGCCTGCACGTGCAATTTCTCACATTTTGCTGAAGCGGTGAAATGGAAGGATAAGCATGGCCAGTGAATCCAAATAAAGAAAAGTAACAGGGCATATCCTGAGCATTCCAGTGCCAGAACTTCAAAAAAAAATCCTGTGCAATGGGAACGCATCCGTCCATCTTAAAACAACGATGATAGGAGGTGGATATGGTACTTGAATAAAGTATTCTTGTCAGTCTAGAAGCTCTCTGAGCTCCTTTGCCATTACCATTGTTTATGCATGTTCTTTCTATAATTATATATGTTTGTTTTATAAATGTTATTTTATAGCTATAAAATTAAGATACTGTATTTGTATTCATTCCAATAAAATCATGCACAAGTTACACTGTGTTTTTCTCTAAGCCTCTATACCATATCATCCTGCCTATAACCTTAAAATTGAAATGCCATGTCATATTTTCTACTTTCAGTAGCAAGTGTTATCTTACCTTACATTCTATTATATCATTGTACTTTCCTCCCTGCTTGATAAGCTGTCAATATTGTTTTGGCATGAGAAATTTCCATCTCATGCATCAGATGATCTCCATGACCTTTAAGCAAGTTGCCAGTAAGATAATTTACTCACGTTGTTGTGACAAAATAATATCTCTTCTGCCAGGTCACGTGACATGCGATCATTACATGATTTCCACAGAATGATTAAATTTTGCACATTTTTGAGGGTTGAAAACTTTGGTTGGAAATTGAAATTAACACATTATTTATCAATTTGGTTAATTACAAAGAATTAAAAGATAACACTTACCTAGAGGATTCCTTCACCCAACCAGAGTATCTACAATTCCCAGGCACATTTACATCTATTTTTTATGTTTACTGTTCAGCGTTTTGCAAGGAATGTTTTAATACAATCGCCTTTGCAGTGTCTTGTTTTAGCAGGAGGATGTGATCACAAATATCAGGCTTTTGGCATCTTTTTGGCTCTCTGTGCATAACAAAAATGTCAAACAGATTTTAATGAAAGGCTGCGTGCTTGTGGGTATTGACAGTTTGACATAGAATCCTAATATTCAGATGTCTTGTTCTTACTGTTTTTAACACATAAATACTTGTAGTATAAGAGTGAAGCACCAAAACCACCGAGAGCCGGTATTTGTACACCACCGTTCTATTCTGAATGGGCTCTGTTCAGCAACATGCCCAAATTCTGTGTTTTTTGGCCTGAGAGTTTCTGTGGCTCGGCTGCAATCATGTCTAATCCCAATTTAGAAACCAAATTATTTCTTTTCCTCACCCGCAGAGCCTGGACTCCTGCCTTTGCCTACACCCTTCAAACAACTGTGGAAGATGAAGATATGCAACGCCCCCCCTCCACCCCATGCCCATGTATGGAATATAGCCCACACAGATGACGTAAGGAGGACTGCTTAGAAAACAGCAAGCCTGACACATGCAGGAAGGCTCTTAAAGGCTGACTGACAATACCACCGCTGTCAATCATGCTTAAAGGGAAACACACCAGTTTTCTATTAATGTCTGTACACAGTACTGCTGACAGAGATTCAGCTGGTCTCTTTTGAAATTATGATAGCTCCTACAGTGCTTTCCGGATGCCCTCTTCCTTGCTGGTCCAACTAAATAGCCCAATGCCATGAAATGGAAATAGTGAGACCAGAGGACATTCAATACATTAGGAATAAACACTTCTCAGGACTGACCATTTGCACTGAATATAATGGATGATGTCTGGATTGCCTGCCTGGAAAAAAATGACCAAGTCCTGCAGTTAGTTTTACCCTATGAGGATAGCAAGTATTAGTCAAAGGTTCTGCACTATTGGTCCTATTCAGACTAACTTTCAACTTTGAATTATACATAAATGTATTAGTTCGTATGTATACGTTAACTTTCCTCCCTTATGCAATCTGTCCTAGAGTAAGTAACAGCCCTCTGTTTCACAACAGTGAAAACTGAAATAATTTATAACCACAGTGGGTGTCACACAACTTAGTTGCCACTTAGCACTTTATTTGAATAGCTTCACATCCTGCATGCACCATATTTAGGGTGGCCGTATGTCTCCATTTGGTTGGACAGTCTCAGAGTTCAAAGCCCAGTCTGGCTAATCGATCAAAATTAGTGACACAGGGTTCAGTCAGGCGGGGAAGCAGAGCGGTGGGGTGCACCAGACACCTCTGCAAGACTTTGCCCACGTCCCTGCCCATCAGGCTCTGCCACTACCTGCAGCGGCGCCACTGATTTGGGGTGGGGAAAGGGCTGTGTCCCAGATATCCCAGATTTCCTTATGGTCACCATAACCATATTGTTATCATCTTCTAAAAAGGAAGAAAGTGGGCAGCTTTGTCATAAGGCAATTGTGTGGTTGGTTGAGACACTTTCAAATTAAAAACAATGAAAATTAGAGCAGAGAGATATGGGAAAACTTACTGGGTAAGAAAGTTTTTTTTAAACTCAGTGTTTTCCAGGTTTTTTCTGTGTATAAGTTCTCTCACTCATTCATTTTGTACTATCTGTGGAGGCAGCAAGCTTTGTACTTGGGCTTTCTGGATTCTGTCATACCTTCTCCTTTTTACCTACAGTGCTGGCACAAGTCCAGGAACTTTCCTTTCTTCCTTTTACTCTCCTGAATGCCAAAATTCCCAGATGATGTATTTAACAAATGATTACTCTGGCAATGGAGGTCACATCAGACCTGCCAACTTCAGACTAAAGGTGACATTCTCCTCCCTCCTCTTGCCCCTTTACACTGAAAAAAATAGCTAAACTACATCACAAAGACTTGAAACCTTACCAGTGTCTGGCTGAGGGAAGACTCCCCTGGCATGAGGACACTTCACAAGCCCTGATTTGGGGGTTTTACCAGGAACAGCACTTAAGTAAATTATAGTGGAGGTAAGACTGTACCATGCAGCACTTCAGAGGGTCCAGACAGTATTGTGATCTTCAGGGAAACTTGGATAACCTGCTATAATGTGATTGGGAAGGAAGAAGATAACAGCTTGGGACAACCCTGTTACCCTCTCTCTTCTTCCTAATAATGTATCAGTTCCCCTCTTATCTTCCTTTTCCTCATTCCTTTTTGTATACTAATTCCAGGGCCTAGGATGGAGACAATTATGAATCCTAGGCGTTTCACTAGACAGCATAGAACTGAGTTCAGGTGAAGAGTAGAGACATATATAAGGCCAATAGATGTAAAATCAGGCACAGAAGTGACATGGAGTGGGATGACTGACATAGAACTGGGGGTCAGAAGCAGTTTGGTGGTGGTGCAAAATAATTAGTATTTGTGAATCTGAGAAGAAGCTGAAAGTCCATGAGTCCCCAGCTGCACTTTATGAAAATTTCTATATATTTTAGGGAAATTTAAAATCCACATTTTTGTTGAGGGTGGCTGGCTCAATAATCCCTTTTAGAAACTGATTAAGCCCCATCTAGATGTTGTTGGTTCCTACTACATCTCATGGAAGGCTATACCAAACACTGGCTCCTCTGTTAGTTTGATGCTTTCTTCTAATTTCCAGATTAAATTTATTCATGTCCAGATTATTTAAATTTGTTCTTTTCATTTAGCTTTTGTGTTTGCTGCACTGATATATTCATAGAAAACAATCAGAACCCCTTTTGTGCTTTCATTTTGCTACGCTAATCCAGTCAAGCTCTTTTTAATCTTCTCCCCTTCGCATTCTCCATAAATTTCATTCCATTTTGATTACTCCAGTCCTCAAAATCATCCAGGTCCTCCTCCATGATATTCTGATCTCTTTCTGTATTGAAGATGCCTCCAATTTTGTGTCATCAGTAAAATGTCAATGCCTCTACTTTTTTTTTTGCCAAGGTCACTAACAAATAAAATAGATGGATTCCAAATAAAATAGATGGATTCCAGGATTACCGTCAAGGAACTCCACTAGTAACCTCTCACCTGAGCCTCAACATTTTAGCTCATTCAACATAGCTCGCTGCATTCTCCTCTTTAGCCACTTTCCTAGCCACTTAACAATTCTTGTACTAATTCTTTCCTATCTTGCCCTTCATGAACTACTTGACCAAATTAGGTTGCATGTTTGCTCTTGCATTTACTTTGTCTATAAAATCGGTGATCTAATATAAGGTAAGTCTAGCATAATCTATTTCTGATAAACTATGTTGAATCCTGTTTCCCATTCATATCCATGTCTTTGATCATTCTTTCCCTCTAGAACTAATTGTTATCCTGTTGTTATCCTACGGGTTCTGTTTCACATTCGGTTTGTGAACTTGGGCATATGACTTAGCTTCTTTATAGCTCAGTTTATGCCATTGTTAAATGGGGTTTTTATCTATTCATCTTCATCACGCTCTTTGATATTTTTGGATAAGAAGGGTTAAATTGTACATTTTATTAAACAACTTTTATATTTTTAATTTATTTTGTTTTTTATTCATCGAAGGGCTGCCTCCTAGTTCACTTCTATGCTACCTTCATTCTCTGTCCTACCTTATGATGCACTCAAGCTAGATATTCTAAGATAGCCCTGGATCATCATCTTTTTATTGTTTCAATGATCCTGTTACAGTGTTGTGACTTCAGAAAACAAGACATGAGCCTGGGTGGACATGAGACAGCCAGGATGGGATTTTTTTTCCCTTAAGGCAAGCTTAACAGAGTTTGCAACTCTGGCAAAGCACATATTGCAGCTCTACAAATAACACCTATAAGAGAACAGATCAATGAAATGCCCTATTGACAAAGTCTGGGCTATAATGCATATATTTTGTACATTTTTATTGTGTTCATGTATGTTGATTCATAGTGGTTGTGTCAATAAAAAAACACTGCACAAAGTCTTATACTATAACTGTCACCAAAAATTATTTATTACTATGATAATAACAAATTTTATGTGGACAGAGATCCTCTGTGGCAAGATGCAGAATTATAAATAAGCAAATATATTCCCCTGACCTGTACTATGTCCAAAGTGCAATCTTACTCATTTATATGTGTGTGTGTATATGTATGCATATTGCACGTGCGTCTCTCACGCATAGATATCCACTTACATATTATAAAGCAGCTCTTCTAAAAAAAAGACATTTAAATGCCTAAAAGATATGTTTAAAGGGAGACAGAATCAAGAACTGGTTAAACACTTATCAAACTTTGAAACCAGTAATAGCCTCTCATCAATTATATTTCTAAAACAATTATAAAGGGCCAAATACTGCAGCCCTTAATTGAGCAAATCACTCCTTGAGGTCAATGGGAGGTTTGCTCAATTAAGAGCTGTAGAATTTGGCCCAAACTTAGCAATTTACATGTAGTTGTATCTATTTTTAAACTTCAGGCTTTAATGCAGAAGGTCTCTAGTGCCATTCTGATTAGAGCTATTGCCCTGCGCTGTAAAATTCCACAGCTTCAGACTGGGGAATATTAAGATCCGAGTTCCCAAAAGAAGTAGTTGTCTTTAGCTATGTGACTTCAATGCTCTATAGCATAGAAAATAATTCTGATTTTATACTTTCCTCTATCAATATACTAGCAAAAAAGCAAAGGTAGCCCTCCTGTCTGTATAGAATAGTTTGGATAAAAACATGAACCATTCAAGGAAAAAAAAAAAAAAAAAAAAGGAAATATTTATTTCAATGTATTCAAGTAAATTCACCAAAAGGTACCACAAACTTCCAAAGGGGAAAGAAAATCACAACTTCTGAATTTTTAAAAATGTAATATACTGCTGATAAACTGTGACCTTCGTGTGCTATACAAAATGACTGCAGCCTTGTTTCACAGATATTCTTCCCTGAAAAATATCCATTGTTATGGCATTTCATTGACTAGGTAGAAATAACAGGGGTTACGCTTCAGCTGTACACAATGATTTTATTTTCTTTTAATATATAAATATGCCAAAAGGTACATATGTAAAGAACTCAGATAAAGCTCCTGGAACTGTTCTCTGCTTTCTATTGTTACAAACAATAATTTGTGGAGGGATGGAAAAAACCACAAAGAATGATTTCAGCTTTACAGTAACAATACTCCTACTGCACATCTTTCCTTTTATGCAGTTTTGTTTCAGTGATTTGAGCATGTTCTAATTTTGTCATTCAAGCCATCTGACTTTCACTGCTCTATACAAACAAAACCTAATTTAGTCTGAGATGTTTTAAGTCATAACAATGACGGATGGCCAAGGTTCAGGTGTGCTGGAATATTTAAATACCTAGTCTATATTTTCCTGATATAAAGACAGGCAGCTTTTTGTACTCTGATTAATTATGATTTTGTGTCTAAAAAATAGCTCTTTCTATTCTACATTATTAATTGGTTATTTAATTAGGAATTCTAGTAGCTTCAGATGTTGGGTAGCTAAAATTGTGCTATGGTTAAAAAAAAAAAAAGACTAGCTCCATACTGTTGCCTTTTTGTATCTTATGAAGGTCACAATAAGATGTGATTGTTTGGCACAGCAGCAGTGAATTATGCCACCCAGACAAGCTTTTAACCTATGTGCCTTCACTCTGAGTGAGACACACAGGGATGTGCTCTCTTTAAACAGTTCTCTATTGAAGAGGATTCAATCACCATAATGAATCTAAGGCCAGGCAGCAATCTTCTTCACTGAAAGAATTTCTAAAAGATTGTAGAATTTGTAAAACGAACAGCTCACAGACTAAATGGCTGTGTGGGTGAATCAATTATTGCAGGGCTCGCAGTAGTCATAATATTTAGTACATATCATAGAGTGTTTCAGGTACAATAAGATATTCTACTTTTTTCCCATTCCTGCTAGAAAGTGGTATGTGAACAACCAACTTAGTCAATCTTCAGGATCTAGTTAGAACTAGTATTAAGTCAATAAAAAAAATCCATCTGCAGCCGAAGTGCTTGTACTAGGATCTAAAGAACTCAAGCTGCTATACAGTAATTGTATTAAAATGTACATCAGCTAAACTGTGCCTCGAGAAAACACATGATATATCATGAAACACAAAACACATCAAGGGCTGAAATAGCTGAAGAGGTACAGTAGGTCTAATTTTGAACAGCTTCCTTATTAATATAATAATTATTTTATTTTGACAGCACCATTTATAACTATATAGTCTGTGTCCAACTACCCATATTTCTATTAATCAATGGATTTGAAGACAACTGTCATCATTTCATTTTATTATGACTTACAGGTTCATTGCAGTTCACTTAAAAGTTACAATGAGCAAGATACTGTTGGTTTAGAAATGTAGCCTCATACGGTGTAAAGATTTTTTTTTAACATAAAACCTACAACATGCACATTGAGGGTTTGGTTCCGAAGCCCTTGTTTCCTTTTTTTATTTCAGTGGGAGATCTCCATATTGACAGTTTTAAGAGTTTACAGGTGCGAAACATTACCAAGATTAGACCAGATTGTATTACATATGTATACAACCCAAGTAGTCCCACTTGTTTGAATGGAACAGTTCATAGCATAAGGTACTAGCCAGTAGCCATCCTAAGACGGTAGGCTTTGGTCCACGGCATAAAGGACTAAATCCCAGCGTTCTGCACAGTCGATGGGATACATCAGCTTCTACACAATGCAGCCAGACACTAATGAGCCCATTCCACCACCACTGGTAAGGCCCATGGCTGCTACCCCTGAACTCTGAAAACAGGGCAGGTGGCTAATAGACCCAGATATTTGGAAATGCTTTAGCTATGGGCCCTTATCCCAACACTTCCTTTGCACTGCTGTGAAAAGGCTTCACAGAAGATATGGGCTGCAGAATTCCCCTTTGCAACCTTTCTGTGGGCATTTCTGTCCCAGATCCACTAGGCCAGATCCAATCATGTGATTAGGTGCTGCAATGCAGGTCTTTAGGTGACTGGCCTCCAGAATGAAAGCCAGATCCCTATTAGACACCTGACACCAACTCACTAAATAGCATCAAAACTTCATCCAAAGAAGCGAGCGCCCTTGCTGGAGAACCGGCTAAAGAAAAACAGCATACTCAGCATGTAGCTGCTTGGAACTATCATATAGGAAAATTGTAGTCGCAGGGTGCACATACATGAGACACTTACTACACAGTAGCCTAATAACACTGCGCAGTAGCATGTCAGTCAAAAACTGTGCTAATATGCTGCTCTGCAATGTTATACGGCTATTGCACAGTTAGCATAAAATAACCCATGTGCTGGCACTACTGCGCGGTAGCATGAGTTACTGCGCATTAAATTAGTATACTTGGTTAACCGTGCACAGTAACTAGGGTGCATTAATGAACATGTAGACGCACCCACAGTCATAGAGAAGTAGGGCTGGAAGGAATCTCCAGAGGTCATCTAGTCCAACTCCCTGCCTGAGGCAGGATCATCTCTATCCAAACCATCCTATACAACTATAAACTAAACTCTACCTAAAACTACCATCAAACCTGATTCAACATAGACCAAACACCCTAACCTACCACAGGTGAAGCAGAAGAACCATGGCAGTCAATGTCCTGTTTGTAGAAAATGTTGTCAATATATGCTCCAGAGGTCCCAGGTAGAGGTCTATGCCCCACACTACAGTGCAAGGCAAAAATCCCCACAGTTCATACCAATCTGACCATGGGGTAAAATTATTTCCTGACCCCAAATATGGCAATTGGTCTGACCCTGAGTGGAGGGGCAAGACCCTCTAGCCAGGAACCTCTGGCTTTGCTTTCAGCAGGAGCATTGGCACACCCCAGTCAAAGTACACAGCCTTGGCTTTAGCCAACACCCAATGCCTCTGGGAAGGCTTAAAATACTGAGGAGAGGGACGGGTCTTAAATACAGTCCCTTCCCAGGGTGTAAGCACCTTATTCCAGGCTGCAGGATGTCATTTCCCTTCCCTCAAAATCTACAGTCTTGAACCCTACACCCATTCTTCTGAAGAACTGTGCTGGGCTTACTCTTTTCTTTCGGAGTGTGGCAGCATGTCTATTCCCTCCCCTCATTTGTATAAGAAATTAGTGGTTGGATTATAGGTAGAGGTGCACTGATACATCAGTCCGATATCAAATTGGCACCAATATAAAGAAAATTGATCATATCGGAAATCATCTGGATGTGGCAGATAATTTGCCCAACAAATGCCCATGCGTGCGCTCAGCCACAGCACAGCATGTAGGCAGTGAGGATCACAGCCCAGCAGCTTGGAGAGCTGTGTGCAGCTGGTAAGTCTGGTGTGGTGGAAGGGGAGTTGTGGGGGGAGAAAAGGGCGTGAGGGGGAAGATAAAGGCCCCCATGGTGAGGAAGGAGTGGGGATGGGCAGGGGCAAGGGCAAGCACTGCCCAGCTGGGGTGGGGTGGGTGCAGGAGGGAGCTGCAGCTTGTCCAGGGGGCATGAGAGAGGGGGGGCAGCACCCACCACTGTTTGCTGCTCATCTGGGGGGCTATGGCTCTGGCAGCTCACGTTGCTTCTCCTTTTGCTCATCCAGAAGGTTATGGGGGAGGCATGTGCCCCTGGATCTGGGTGGGATGGCGCAAGGCAGGTGTGCCAGGAAGAGTCCTGCACAGCCCTGGCCCCAGCCCACCCCACCCCATGCAGATCTGGGGGCACATGCCCCCCCCATGCCCTTCCAGATGACTGGCAGGAGCAGCGTCAGAAATCGTTGGATGACAGGTGAACACTGGACCAGTGGCTCCTGAACAAGCAGAGCACAGTGGTGGAAGCTGCTCCCCACCCGAGATGAGCTCCAGCTCTGTCCCACGCCCACCTCATCCCAGCTGCGCAGTGCTTGCTCCAGCCCCCGCCCCAGCCCCACTCCTCCTTCACTGTAGGGGCTTTGATCTGCACCCCAGCCCCACACACTCCTTCCCTCCCCCCTCCCCTTCCACCACACCAGACTTACCAGCTGCACATAGCTGTCCAAGCTGCTGTGCTGGTATCAGAAATCAAATTGGTATTGGCTGATATGCCTCCTTAAAAATTGGCTATTAGTATCAGCATCCAAAATCTCTATTGGTGCATCCCTAACTAGAGCCTATCATTTATGAATGGGAGAGTCAGGTTCAATCCAATCCTCTGGTGTGAAAGGATCACCACTGCTCCCTCTGGCTATAAGCTGTCCCAGGTTGGGTCACTCAGCACCTTCTGATTTAGATGAGTCACTATGCAGAACAGAATTTAAGATTCACTGATCCACAAAAGAGAGCATCAATCGGTAGCCTAGAAGTTAGTATACTTACCTAAGGGAGGATAGTCCTTGCTCCCAATACTTTTTTGAATTAGACATTAGGTTAACTCCCCCACTCTGCACCCAATTAAACCCCTAAACCAGGAACCAGAATCAGGAGTGCCCCACTCTCAGCTGAGAGCCCTAACCACTAGTCTAGAGAATTATAATCACTTTGAATCTTGAGATCTCTTCTGCACAGTGACTTAACTTCAATCACAATATTATAGACCCCTCCCCAATCCATAGCAACCTGTAGCCTGGTGGTTAGGGCACTCTTGAGAGATGGGAGCTTGAACCCCTCTAAGGCAGAGGTGGGAATGGATTCAGGCTGTCTTATGTCTAGAGTGCATGCTCTAATTACTGCATGGTGGTCCATGAGGGTGGAAGCAGCTCTTCTCTCCAATCACCTTCCAAAAGAAAGCAGCTGTCACAACTCCATTTAGGGAGCCTAATCCTGTCAGTGTGTGACAGGCATGGTTGGAAAATGCCCACCAGATGGAGGCCTTCAGGGGAGAGAGGTGAAGGTTAGTTCCTGGGTGTTGTCAGGGTTTTAGAGGCTGAGACAGTGCTGAGATGCTTAGGGATGTCCTGACTGCAGAGGTTCTGGGTAGAGAAGATACAAAACTCTCTGTGCTGTGAGATCTAGAGGCTTAGGAACTATTTTTTGCTAGATATTGCTTGACATAACTGGAACACATGCAGCCAAAGCATTTGGTAACAATTAATAAGTGAAAGGGTTGGTCCTTAGTTCATGTTATTCTTGTTGCATCTAGCAACCTAAAAGAAAAGGAAAGCTCTAGGTCTACAGCTCTGGATTTGGCAATGCTAATGGAGAGTGATGCTGTCACATTTCATCAAATAATGAAGCAGTGTCAGAAACTGCCAAATATAATTTCAGATTGTATACAACTGTCCCTAAAAGAAGTGCAGTTCGATGGCAAACAGGGTGTCCTTTTAATAAGACTACAACATATTAAAAATTATTACAGCCTCGTCTTTTCAGGTTTCAGACAATGTAATGTGATTTATTCAAAGAAATGCTGATGATTAGACATTAAATGGCACTAAATATTCCACTTCCTCTGCGCTGCCTGATAAACTGGTTTCATTAACATTATAAGTAACAAAAGTTTCCATTTCAGTCGGCCCATTTTGTTTTCCACGCGATCTAAGTTGCAGCTGCACAGCACTATATTATAGGAACCTCACAGAATGGTAACGTAGGGCTTTCTGTGAAACTTAGTGGTTAAAGGGACAGCACAGTTTGTAAAAAAACCCCAAAACTGTAGCTCACATACAGAGAGTTTTCTTGCCCATTTTGCCAAGCATGTAACTATATATGGACTAACTAATAACTGCAGTTTAGGGGTATCATGGTGGCAATATGGGCTAGGGGATAGACCACTACATTGGGATTAAGAACTGGGTTCTCTTCCTGAATCTGCCACATGTGATGTGGGATATGTCACTGCAGCTCTCTGTTCATTAGTTTCTCCACCTCTATGATAATGATGACTACTTTGAGATCTACTAGAATAAAGAGCTATTAGTTTTCTGCCACCTGGGAATCTACAACGCTACTGAGGCCTTTAGATCTCCTTTTGTCCTCTCAGGACATCTGCCTCGCTACAAACACCATTGCTCCAGTCATTCACTCTGACAAACTCACTATTGTGAGGATACCCAGCATTAGGCCCATGCACTACTTAAAATCTCACTGCCTTGGGTTTTGGGCTCATACTCAAGGACCCCAAAAAGAGATAGGACCATAGTAATAATACTACTGCAGTGACAGGAGGTTGGAAATGAACAGGTCCTAGAACTCTTGGGAAAAGAGGGACATATCTGCTGAGAAACTGGAAATTGTTCTGGAGGGAAGGGTTCTGGGGTATTGCCCTAGTCAGACAGATAAGAAAGAGAATTCAGAGTAAGATGAGTTTACTCCTCAGAGATACTAATTGCATCTCTAGATGAGGGATCCTTCTGTAGGGAGCTGCCATGCTCTCTTTAGTGCATGTGCCCACATTCTAGTGGGTGGCCAAGAATCAAAAACAGGTTCAGAGTTAATACTGAAACAAAGCTAAAAAGAGAGGGTGATAGGGGGCCGTCTCACAGCCGGCCTGTTGACCCACCCACCTGTCTAGGGCAGTCTGCCCACCTGCCTTGTCTGCTATGCCTTTGATGCAACTAATTTGTAGTTGTAAGGCGAGAGGCTGCCCATTTATTGCCCAATGCCAAAGGCATAATACAGGGCTCCAAACCTTCCCTTATACCGTGTCCCATGACTTGCAGATAGCATCAATATATGGCTCCGGCCCCATGATGGACCTCACTCTCTGCCCGCCTGGTGTTCAGACTCCACCTAGATCCTTCCCCTTCAGGAGGTCTGATCTCCGCCTTCATACTAGACTGCCAAACTCCCTAAGCCCTTTCTCCCTTGTGGCTGTGGCCCCCTTCGGGACCTTTTGCCTCACTGGCCCTGGCCTCGCCTCTCGGCCAGTCAGGACTCCCAGCCTCTAGCTGTCCCTTGTGGTGGGTGCTCTGGCTCTTCAGCTAGCCTGCTCCTGGACCCAGCATAGGCCAGCAAGGTTATTTCAGGAAGGTACAAAACCACTTACCCTCACACTCCTATATAGGTCTGCCTTCCCCATAGTTCTTACCCTTACCCACCAGGTGCTCTGCGAGTAGCAGCTCCAGCCACCGATGTTGTCTCTTTGGCTCCCTGCAGCAACTGCCAGCTCAGCTCTGAAGGTCTGGGTTTATAGTGAGGCTGCCCAGCCCCATTCTCCAATCCAGGAGCCTCCTTCCAGTCATCTGCCTGCCTCATTAAGCTGCACCGCACCTGCCGGTTGCTCCACAGCCTGTTCAAGCTTCTTAAAATGGCAGGCACCAAAGATGCCCTGCCACAGAGAGCATGGAGATGATGTGCTGCACTGCTGGGGAAAGCATGCTCCACAGAAGAGGCCCCATCAGACCACTTCTTGGCTAGGGACAGAAATTATACATATCAGAAACCAGTTCAAATCTGCAACTCAACAGAACTGCACATAAAACTGCTTCAAATCTGTAACAGAACAGAAGTGCACATAAAACTGCCTTTAAAATGGCCAAAACTAGTTTAAGCTAAGCCTGGATGGATGCAGCATCAGACTTAACTGATTTAGGCTAAATAGATTTATTAAACTTCTATCCCAGATCCCCTCCAGATTCAAGTTAACTCACAGTCCCCCCAGCATCTCAGGTTGCTTTGCACCTCCCCTGCAAACCCCCCTCACAGGGTGGAGGACCCAACCTTAGCCCAAGCTGTTTGCTCCAGGCCAGCAGGAAAGTTTGCTCTAATGCCCCTCCCTTGCTCAGAATCTGGGCCACTGCCAGCATGTGGCTACGTTTCCAGAATCAAAAATGAATGTCTGGTCACCTATTTATTGGTTCAGTTTGTGCAGACTAGACTAACCTGCAAAGACTGAATGGATTCAGCCTCGGGCTTTTTGAATGTCTGTACTTAGTCCTGGAGACTGTCCCAAAACTTCAAGATATTAGTATTAATACAAAAGAGCAGAGCTAACCATAGTGTCCCCATTAATGCTTCTTTTCTCCACAGAACACTCTGCTCTGCAAGTTACATGATGCCACCTTCATTTCCCTTTAGACCTCTGCCCTGACACCCTGGTAATTACTTTATGAAGCAGTATGAGATTCCCTGTATATATGAAAGGGACTATATAGAACAAATTGTGTCAACCATGCTTTTTCCCTCCACATCAACCAACCCAGCAACATGGCCTCCCATCCAGGATTAGAGGAGGCTCCTTTCTCTCCTCAGATTTTTCAGTCTCTCTGTGTCCATATTACAAAGTACAAACTTCAAGGGCATGTATTCAGTGTTACCAGTTCTCATGATCTTTATCAGATGCCTCACAATATAATATGTTTAATTAGAGCCCTGACACCCATGGGGAATTGCTTACATAAGAATCTCAGCTTTCATTAAAATGGAAGCAGGAGTTTTCCAGAACTCATGGTTATGGAGAAAACTTCCTTTATGCCTTGAGAAACCAAAAGGCAAAGAAAAAGAACTACAAAATATATCTTCCTAATTTTTATGTTACTCTCATGATTTCAGGCCTGAATTAGGGCTTTTTGAATATTTGGTTTCATCAACACTGAGTAAGTCTACATGAGATATTTTACTGCAGTGGCCTAACTAGTGCCACAGGAAATGCCCAGCATCTACACGTGCGGCCCTATTAGGCTACAGGAAACTAATAAACTCCGCAGCAGGCTACTACTAGTAAATACAAGTACTGTTCTGCCGTGGAGTTTTTTCATGTGCGGCAATGCACATATAGACAATGACCTGGCTGCCTGGGCACAAGAATGATTCAGTGCAGAGCTGTCTGCTGGCTACTCCTGACCTGAAGCACCCTTGTACCTCAGCCAGTCCCTCTGCAACACGATGAGCCAGGTCAGAGCAGAACCCAGGCTGGCAGGCTGACACCCCCCCAGGTCCTCTGCCAGCCGGGGCTGCTCTGAACCAGGTCAACATGGTGCAGTCTCCAGCACACATTTCAACATGGCATTCGACATGATATGCCCCAGAGCACAGTGAGTAGATGTGCTCATTGTATGCTATATCTGCCACATACTTAACCTTCTAAAACCGGAACACAATGATGTTTTTGCCTTCTCACAAGCATCAGGCATGCTCACTACAGTCTGTACTTGCTTCCATACAACAGATCTTCTCAGAGACTTGGGACTGGTAGGACAAGTAACACTTCCACTTGCAGAAGTAAGGAAATGACAGTATTGGGCTTGATTCTAAATCTGTTTCTTCCCTACTCAGTTTTTTTCAGCATCATATTTCCCATTCATATCCTGAGTCGTCAGCTCAGCACAACTGAGTTTTTAGAGATATTTCTCTGCTGGGCCCAGTAAAGTCATCAAAATTCCACCGACATTCCCTGTACTTTTTTCCTCAAGAGATTTTTCTTTAGCCATGAAGTCTCTCACTATTAAATCATATGCCTCAGCTTTAAGTGTGGGTTAACATTTTGCCCTGAGTAGAAGCTACTATATTTGTCAAGGATACATCACTGATTTATCTTTGTCAGCCCTGTGGAAGAATTGGGATACGAACATATAGTACATCTGTGTAATTTCCAAATTCAGTCATTCTATCTGCTCCCTAAGAGACCTTGCTTTGAGTCTCAAATTGCTGGAATTACAGTTAATTCTCAGTTCAGTCCCTTATTTAAGACTCTGTCCTCTGAGCTCTGAAGCACTATTATGTTGGGCATCAATACCTACAAACAATACCCTGGCCCCTTTACTTCTCTCCTCATCTGCTCTGTGGCTCTCACAGAACTTTTTTTTTTATATCCAATCATGTTTGCCTCATTTCAGGGAAGGCCCTTCTTTCCCACAAGGACACTGGTAAACTTTCTGAAAAAGCTTTCCAGCCTCACTCCACTAAGACCCTGATTTAAGTGTGCTCTTTAGCTAATGCTCTGGCATTTAATAAAACATGGTTCTTTTACTCAGGGAATGTTAGTGAGGCATAGAGCCCATATTCAGATTTCACACAAATTTAAGTTCAAAGCAAGTGCATTTCCACCCCCACCCCAGTGAACGTACTCTGGATATCCAATAGCTAGAAGTGATGCTAGTATGGCCCATAAGCTAATTTCCAGTCTTTTAAGCTGCACAGTATACCTCTATTTTGAGTGAACATTGTGGAGGGAAAAGCTGTTTGGCAAGACTGCTTATATTTTAGGTGGGGAGAGGGAGAAGGGTTAATCCAATTGCCATTTGTCATTTGATTTAAATAAGAAAACAAGCTCATTTAGAATCTATGGCATCTTGATTCAATGGACCAAATCATCTCTCAGTTAGTCGGATGTAAATCTGGAATAATTCCAAGCAAGACAATGGAATTATTCCAGATTTATAGCAGCATGTCGAAGAACAAGATTTGGCCCCACAGCTTGTAAGATAGGTGTCAATCACTATTTCCTTTCCCTGCTCTTTACATCCAATCTAAAGACCGTCTCAAACTTCCCTTACATTTCACAGGAGTCTTAACAGGGAAGGATTTGCTAAGAGGAAACGTAGCAGTAACTAGTCAAGAGACTCTTCTTTTTTTCTTCCTGCATTTCAAGACTGTCTTTTAGTTTTTCATACACATACGCATATGTATAGATAGTTAGATAGCTATATGTTATTGTTTATGTAAAGCCATGGCTTTCCCTTGATTGCAAGGCATCGTGGGGCTGCTGATGAGGTTTGCTGTTGACATTTCTGCATTAGCTGGCTTTTGTCAATCCTGGCAGGCTAAGAAATTCTATCTTAAGGGCTGTTCTTTATTAAATTTGCAAGATACAAAACTGTGACTGACAAATAGTCTCTTTTCTTTTGTGAATGTATAAATAATAAATCTGCATCTCTAAAAATAACAATTAAAATATTGCTCAAATTTAAAGCAGAAAAGATAGTAATTTTCAGACAGCTTTATGAAGATTACAGAAGCATGTAAACAAGTTAGGAAATGATTGTTCTCAATAGCTTTTGACAGCTATCAATAGTCAAAGTCTTTTAAGGGGCAAGGGGGCAGGGATAAGGGGAAAGAGAATTTATGTGTGCCTAGCTGTTATGTGTTTTACCAAACTTTGTCACAGAGTCTTTTATACAACTCCTTTATGTGGTATCTGTGACATAATTCCTATTTTTTTCCACCAGCCATTATATATGATAAATAAAACAATGCACTGAAAACACTGAAATCTCTCATCAATGTCTTTGTGAAAAGGGCCCAGATAAATGAGTCTTGGAATCAAAGGCAGATTACATGACTGACCATGTATCATCCTCTATGTATTGAACATAGTCTTTGTAAAGATAGAGCGGTAATAAAAAGTGGTATTGTGTGCTGTGAAAGGCTGTGTGGGTCTGTGCATGACTAATCTGTCTTTCTGCATTATTTTATTCAATCTTCTCTGACTTTATGCCTTTGACATTTTTGCTACACTCAGTAAATTTGAGTGAATAGGCAATTTTAAAGAATTTTTATAGGGCTTCAGAGAAGTCATACGCAGACTGTATCTTTGTTCAGATTTAACAGTTTAAATATTTCCTTTGTCTAGGATGCAGAGTAATCTTTAGGCAAAAAAGAAAAGGGGGGATGGGGGTATTAAAAAATGCCTAACCTCCCTTAATATTTTGTGCAACATTTCCTCAAAACCTTTAGTTACACAAAGCTTCCTAGGACACAATTCTGCAAGGGGCTATGCATCCTCAGTCCGAGTGACTGCAGTGGGAGTCAAGAGCGATAAGTATCTGGCTGGAAGTGCAGAATGGGGCCCTGTATACATTTTTTTCTTCAGTAAAAACGGTTTCACAGAACTTTTGTAAATACAAACAAGAGGCTGGGGGCTCTTCCTTGGTGGATTAAAGGATCTAAGAAATTCAGCTTCCTCCACAAAACTCAAGGAGGGAGCAAATGAAATTTTTAAAGAGCTATTGTGAATATGGACTTAAATATGATCTTCTTGCATCAGCCAATTTCTCTGACAAGATATTGCAAGGGTTGCTGTTTCTTAGTAAATAATGATTTTATTGCATCTCTTTAATGAACTGATAACGTGATACACAGTAAATTATCCACATCTATAACATTACTGCGGATAAGCAGCGTGGTTTTAGTAATTTATACCACAGAGAGACATGCATTATAAAAATAGGAAAATTATTTCCTTTGTTAAATTGTGCAGAAGTCTTTACCTGAGGAATACCAGACAGATTAATCTCAGGAGATCCACTCACTTGTATTTAAGCTGTTGAACTGTTTGCTAGTTTTTTTTTCTCAGAACAGTTGAAAAAAATCTTTTTGCATGGCAGAGATGACACTGTGGGTATTGCTCTAGCTTAGTAATTATTTTAATAATTGTACAAGGTATTTTAAGGTAACTTGAAGCCTTTTTTAACTTAAATCCAAACTGAAAGTGTAAATAATTGACTGTGAGGGAAATTGAAATGTATTGCCTAAATTGCTTGTGGTGCACCTTCATATGCTAAGAAGATGTATGATACAAAAAGGATTTTCATGACATGAAGCTGATGGGATCAATGAAATTGGTTCCAGTTGGTGGTATTTGGACTCAGGTAATAGAGGCTTGTCTGGGCTTAGTGGGTGAATTCCCATGGCCCAAACTCACTTTTACTCTGATTGAGATTATGTTGATGCTGGGAGTTGGGAGAACCAAATGGACAAAGTGACTTCTTTCACTGGAAAACCCACCTCACATTTGCTCAGGTTCACAAAAGGGTGATGTCAAATCCCAGGAATAGCCAGGGGGGCAACCACGGCCAAGGGGGCATAGCTATTTGTATGTGCCCCAAAATCTGAAACTTCTTTGGACAGGCAGGCCTTACCACAGAAACAGGCAGCTTTGTCACTTCCCAATTGTATTGTACATGCACTGAAGAGTGAGTCCACTCAGATACATCAAGTGCTGGGTTCTCCACCTCTGGTCCACACTGTTTTCTTCTTGCTTCTGAACATGCTTATGTTGTTGGTTTCAGATTATAAAACTTTCAGTGGTTTTGGGTGCTGGTTAATTCCTTGAATGCTTACTGCTTGTGCAATACCTTGGCATTTGAGATTAGCTCAGATGCTCAAAGTAACATCTCCCTTTAAGCACAAGGGGAATATAGATGGGGCATTGTTAGCAAGATGCTCTTGGCTATAGAATTTGCTTTCCTATTGAGCTTGTTAAGGCCCAAATCTCCATGCTCCAAGGCTAATCTGTTCTCCCAGGCTTTTCCTAGATCTGTGTTGGGGTGACACAAGATATACTGGCCGCATCTACAGGAGTGGTGGACTGCACAGTTATTACTGCGCAATCATTTAGTACTTGCATAACCAAGTGCTAAATGACTGTGTGGTAACCAGCGTCACTGCACAGTAGCGTCCCCATACGGTATTTTTTCTGATCCTATTGTGCAATAGCATTGTCATGGTTAGTGCCCCTCCAATGCTACTGCGCAATAGCACCTCATGTAGACTATGTATTTCTCAGTTTTTGCTTGCTGTGAGTTTTGAGGAGCTGGAAATTTGATTTTTGGCCCAATGGTCTCATCCCAACTGTTTACTCTGAATGCTGTTTTATAATAACTATTCCTAGAGCACAGAACGGATGCATTTTTATAAGTGAAATAAATTCAGCTCTCAGTTGCTGCAGCATAAATAAAAGCAGAGTTTGGCTCAGCATTTGCTGATGCCAAAAATGTTTGCGTCCAGAAAATTCAGGAACTTAAGGCTAGTTGAAAGTTCTGTATCTTTGCATTAAACTGAATATGTATAAATCTGTGATGTTTTCCTACTAGAGGTCTGGCCCTCCACCCATTGAGCATAATAGGAGGTTTACCACAGACTTCAGTGGGAGCAAAAGCAGAATCTTATTCCTTGGGGCCTGACACTCCCTTAAATCACACCACTGGTACTTGTTCTCAATGAGATTGTTCACACAAGCAGGAGTTATAGGCCCTTACACAGTGACTAGTTTCCACATAGGCATGGGGTAGGAATCAGGGCCAACTTGAGAAAGTTAGAGCTGAGACTGACTTTGTGCTTTCTCAGAATTGTTCAGAGCCAAGTATTTTTTACAGTGATATCACAGGGGTTTATGTAGCTAAGAATAAAGTTCTAGTAGCTTTTATGCCACAGAGTCTATGCCACCATTAACCTTTTAAAGAGATCAAAATGCAATAAGAATATGACATCCTAAAATCCTCCAAAGGATATTTTGTCTTAGGGCAGGTCGCCTCCATTAGTCTATATGCTGCACTTGGAGCATTAGCATATCACTAATAGAATACTCCGGCTCTAGATGTAATCATGTCTTAGCATTTTACTTCAACATTTTAATGGGTAAAATTCCACATCTCCATGCTAGATTGGATCATGCATTCCCTCTGCTTTGCACAGCAGACAAATACTACTTTTCATCATTGCACAGTGCTTGATGTAAGTTTCTTAAAATGAAAGCTTAGTAAGCCTAAAAATGTAGAATAATATGATTCATTTATAGATCTCTGATAATAGATGTGGTTTCTATTACACTGTTACCACAACAAGGATTAATCCTGTTCCTGCAGGAAGAATGCGTTACCTTCCTCTTTATGAACCATTATCATAAAGCTGGATAAACAACAAACACCATCTATGATTAGCTACATGGAGCAGTTCCCACTGATTTATAATGCTAAACATTGGAGGGCTTGATCAAGCTGAAAGTCCCTTTTCACAAATTTTATTTTAATATTATCCTCTTAAAATACAAAGAGCAGCCCTGTTTGTTTTTTGTTAAATGTTTTACAACTTAAAGGAATTCTTACCAATATTAGTTATAACAACCCCGAGATGGCATTTGCATTTTTATAACCTTGTTACTTAAAAGTGAAACAGAAGAAGGAAAGACCTAGTGATAGTGTTCACTGTGTGCTTTCATCCCAGCCTGAGCTTTTTATGCTTGAGAGCACCTTATGATGCTGTAACTAACCTCAAACCTGGAGCAGCAGGAGGGCAACAAACCTCAGAATACAGCAATGTCATGCTTTACAGGCATACTCTCTGCAACAGCATGAATGAAGAAAAAAAATTGGTTGCCTAGGAAACACTCTAGTCTTGGTAATTATTACTGTAACTGTCTGCACACCCCACCTATAACAGAAATGAATAATAAATTATAATCACTGACTGGCAGCTTTCCGTTGTTGCCTTTGCTCAGCACTGCTACCTACTGGCATGCAAAATTAATTACATACAAACAGCAGGGCCATGGTAAATACATACATTCATATACAGACACACACCTTTAGACAACCACTTACACAGAGGATATTTTCTCCTCTTATATGGAAGACAATTCAAGTAAATTGCTGCTTGATTGATAAAGTACAGTAGAAAGTTCTCTGTGGTCATCAAAACCATGTAAAATGTTTCAATCAAGAGAGATGTTATGTTACTTAGCAGGGCAATAACAAAAGAACTAACATTCATTTTTGCTGCAGAATAATGTATATCTTAATGAGCAAACTTAATGCGATTTAATAGTACAAAACCTAATGCCACGCAAAGTGTCTATAAATAAAATACTGTCTGGTTGTTTTGATCAATTAAACTACATAATCAACAAAGATGCTCTATTTATCTTAGGTTGTCTGATTTGCAGTACAGTGTTAAAGTACTTCTATTGGAAGACTAGTTTGTTTAGAAATTAGAACACTCATAGTGATTTACTGGATTTGATTTAAAAGACACAGCGGGAGTTGGCAAAATTCACATATCATGGGGTTAATGTGGGTTAGAATAGAGCTATTTGTAATACAAAAATATTGCATACCAAATACACACATCTGATTTCTTTTAATCCTAGCTCATTTTTTGCAACATAAATCACTTTGTTAAAATGAACAGCTAAAACAGCTGTTTTAGACACTCTTGAAACATACAGAAAACTGCTGCCTTAGATTCTCTAAGTGAGCAGTATAAAGTGCTGAGTGCAACTAGTCTTAAAGAACAGAGATAGTGAAATAAACCCAGTTTACTTCTCAATTCCTATTACTGGCTCCACCAATCCACCACACCTGTCAGCCAAACAGAGGCAGCCAATCGATTTCCTAGACTTTGTTAGGCTCTTCTGGTTGGCTTTTTCACTGTATTATGTTGAGACTTCCCTACTGTTTTAAGGATAAAGCCCCCAAATCACATGACAAAAGGTATCTGGTTTAGCAGAAACAACTGTCAAAAAAGATTTATACATATAACTTGCCCAAGGACTAGCACTGGAGCACTAGGCCCGACTGAGAAGTCTGTAGATATAGTGTACAATTTACAGAACTCATTCATCGGTGCTAGACCCTGATCCTGCAATAGGCTGTATTTAGATTGACCGCTGCACTTATACAAAGCTCCACTAATCTCAGGGTGGCTGCTTATATGAAGGACATCAGAGGAGAAAGACCTTTGGCTTGCCCTTGTGATCATGGACCATCTGGGCAAACTGAGTTTTTTGTGTTTTCCTCAGTAGTTAGGCCGACACACCTCTCGATCTTCTCCCCATTGGAAACGGTTGCTTAGTTGTAACTGATTAGGCAGGTTGCAGGTTACTGTTATGCTCCCAGAGCAGATGCATGTAGACAGTCCCAACACAAGTGCAGGTCAGGGAGGACTACAAATAGCTTCCTCAGACATTTGTGAATGTTATTCTGAAATTCACATTACATGAAGAGTTTGCCAGTGATACTGTGGGAATCACCCCAGTACCCACTGAAGCCAACACAAGAGAGTGAGAATGATTTGGTTTTAGCCCTTCTCATGTGTGAAGGGCTGTATGAAGGCTTAGCCACCCACTAAGTAACATCCATTCACTGTGTGACACCATACTGATGTCAAAACAAGTTGCAAATCACAGTCCAACAAGGCTGAAACCCCCAGACAAGCTCACTCAGACCCTGTCTAGATTTGGCAAATGAGATGTCTTCAGCAGCATGTTGGCAAATGTACCAGACATATTACATAGCATGCTATTAAATGTCATGTAACACCTCAGGTAGACAAAGCTCATGTCTACACTGCAGGCTGCAGTGTAGTATAGATGCATGTGAACTTGCTTTAAATGAACAGCATGGAGCTCTGGACAGCGTAAATTATTCTGCTGATACCTTTAGGTGTCTCTATGCTCTGCTCTATGTAAAACTGCAGTCTACAATGTACACACATCCAAGGAAATGTCCTAGAGCAAGGGTTGTCAACTGGGAGTATGCATACCCCTGGGGGGTACTAGGACTGGTCCTAGGGGGTACGCATGGGAGGGCAGGGACGGAGCGCTGCCGCCTCCCAGGAGCAGGGCCAGGGTGCAGTGACGGCAGTGGCGCCCCTCTGCGGGGTGGGAAAGCTTGCACACAGCTGCCACCGCTGCCACACGCCAGCCCAGTGAGCTTCCCCACCCCACAGAGGGGCGCTGCTGCCCTGATCCCAGCCTGATGAGCTTCCCCAGCCCACCCTGGCCCTGCTTCTGGGAGGCAGTAGCACTCCATCCCCATCCACCTGCGCACTATCTCCGCCTCCCTGCTCCATGTGCAGCCACGCGACACCCCCTCAGCATTTGGGCACACACTAACCCCTCCCTGACCCCTGCCTGGCGTTCAGCTATGTGCTACTGCCCCCCTCCTCAGCGTCCAGCTGCTGGGGGTACTTAGAATAAAAAAGGTTGAAAACTCCTGTCCTAGAAAGTCATGTTCAGTCTTAAGATGTTAAAGTGCCCCCTAGCCTGACCAGCTAATATTTTAGCAGACTCTACAGTCCTTGTCTGCACATAATTCATATGTATTAAGAAATTTTGCTAACCATTCCTCATTTAACTAACACAGGCAGGACCAGAAGATTAGTTCTACACCTGTACTGTGCCAGGATGTAGGACATCTAGGGTTAAAGATGGACTTGGGGTATAGGACATGAGTGACTGACAGGAGCTGCACCCAACCCTCTGCCCACAGACAGAAGTCTAGTGATGCCTACACTATAAGCAATGCTCACCTAACAGGAGGGTCCCACTTCCTAATTCTAAGAAACTAAACTAGACATAAATTAACATGGAAAAAACCAAGAGTGACTGGTCATAGAACACAGCTGCCCATTCTGAGTTAACTGACATCCCTGCAGTGAGAACAAATTTTCAGTTGCAGCCTCTGGTTAAGCACCTCTTGATAGCATCCTTGCCAACTGCAAGACACCAACTCAGAGGAAAATGCTCCATCTACTGAATCACCAGCCCCACCTCCTGCAATTTCTCTGGGTTTGTTACCATATCTATTTCTGCTTAGGTTCCGAGAGCTGATGAGACCCCAGCTGGAGATGGAATGGCTGCTGAATCTCTTGACACTTTATCTGCTGCTTTATTTTCTTCTGTTTTATAGCTATATTCTTGGAAGACCCTTTCTCTAATAGCACTCTGCTTCCCAGTGTCCCCTCTTTGTTAGACTTTGATGGCCTCCTCAGGAATGACACAATCCTACTCTCCATTTGCTCCAGCTGGGGTACAGAAATGATTCCAGAGCCTCATTTGGGAACGCATCCCTTTGTCCCAACTTAGATTTCATAGACATTAGGGCTGGAAGGGACCTCGGAAGGTCATCGAGTCCAGCCCCCTGCCCAAAGGGCAGGAAGTCAGCTGGGGTCATAGGATCCCAGCAAGATAAGCATCCAGTTTGCTCTTGAAGGTATTCAATGTAGGTGCTTGAACCACATCCGGTGGCAGGCTGTTCCAGACCCTGGGGGCTTGGACAGTAAAGAAATTCTTCCTTATGTCCAGCCTAAAATGGTCTTGTAGTAGTTTATGACCATTCGACCTAGTCGCCATCCCTTGGGGCTCTCTGGTGAACAAACGTTCCCCCAGATACTGGTGGTCACCCCTGATAAACTTATAGGTGGCCATCAGATCACCCCTGAGCCTGCGCTTTTCCAGGATAAAGAGCCCCATAGCTCTCAGCCTTTCATCGTAGGGTCTGCTTCCCTGACCTCTGATCATGCGCGTGGCTCTTCTCTGGACTCTTGTTCAGATTATTGCAGAGCTGCCCCATCCTGTGGTAAGCTTTATCCTGAAAGTGCACTGTGTGCCAATATCCTATGCTCATCCCCCATGTGTATTTTCTTAGCCTACCTTCAGCACTATCCAGAGATGAAATTTCCAAACCCCGCAAAGAAACTACAAGTATAAAATTAGCCCTTCTTCCCAGTGACTGTTCTATAACATTTGTCCCACACCCACTAGAGGCCTGCTCTGCCACCTCTCACTGACTCCTGAGCACTTATGTTTCTATTGGGGTCACATGACAACAATCACTTGGGTCCTTTCACACATCCAGTAGAAAAAAAAAACTCACCAGACAATCCCAATCAGCAGCAGTCGCTTGTAGCTGTTTTTGGCTTCTATTTAAGTCAAGGCTCCCTGGCAGAAGTACTCAGCACAAACCCTCTTGCTGCACCAGAAAAAAAAAAGCAATCAAGAAATTAAAAAAAATTAAACATTGCACTCATTATTATTTAAGTGGTGAATAAAATCTCTGACTTTAGCAGAAAAGAAAAGGATGCTTTTCCTGACAGATTAATTTAATCCCATAACACTTAAATGCATAGAAACATGGGGCAGTACTACTACATGGAGGGAAGATTTTAATATACCCACCTCTAATAAAACATATTTATTTCATTCAACCAACCGGTCGTTTCCTGTGTCATCTTCTGCTCCTGTGTTGAATTAAAAAGAAAGGACTTTTAAATCTTCACCAAGCATGGAGAGTCTTTGGTCTATCACAGAGGTAGTCCCACTACCACCTCTATGTGCATTACTGCATTTTCAACCAGGTGCATTTTTGCTTCTGCACTGGAAGTATTCTGCTACAAAGGCTCCACAAAGCTCAAAGTGAGAAACCTAAACCAGGAATAGACGTATCTGGGATCCTCCACCGAAAGTGCTGCAAGAAAGGTATACATAGGCCCCCAGGTCAGAAATGCATCTGAAGTATATGGTTAATGTTAAGCATGTGCTGAAGTTCATTCTGCTCAGGGGAAACCCATGGCTTCAATGTAACTTAAGCACTTTCTTGAGTAGCCTCCTGGACAAGGAAGCTTTCCTGAATCCAGGCCATATTGCATTCCAAACCAAGGTACACCACAGAAAATAAGAAGCAAAGAATTGGCTTTGATTTGAAAATGCTCCACAGTGACAAGGGGCATTTCAATTTATTCAATGTAACTAGGAGTGGGAAGTATTTTAAGAGATATCTAAATAAATCTTTTAAAGGGGGGCTCTCTCTGTCTCTTTCTAATTACCCATGTCTGATAGTCTTGGATCTCAACCCCTTGTTATTTAAAATACATATTCATGGAACTATATTTTACAGTTGCACTGTTCTGGTTACAAAATAGCTTCTACTTTTCTAGGACATAATTTCATTTTGTTTAGCCAAGAATTCATTAAAGAAGCTATAAATAACCTCCTTTAAATATTTAGCCGTGAATAGAGGGTGGACTGGCATTGATGGCTTATTTTAGTACTAATGCAATATGCTTTAAAAAAAAAAGCCTACATTTTAGCATGAATCAAGTTAATCATTAACACTTTCAATATGATTCTCAGTAACTGCTTAAAAGGACTGTTGTAATACTCAGATTGTCCCCTTCTGGGAGGAAACCAGCAAGAAGAGCCAGGCATGCAGAAAAACACCCCAATTTTTCCTCCTCCTCTTTCCTAGGGGAAGACTGTTATGCCCTCAAGCCCTTTGGATTTTGGAGGGATCGGTCCAGTCAGGTGGTCATCTAGCAAAGGTCTGAGCTACCTTGCAGCCCCCCCTCCCCTGGTCAGAATAGCTTAACGGTCAGGCTAGGCCCCTAGCAGAGGCTAGTGTCAGTTGTTACAGATCCATTTCCTTCAATGGAGCTAGGACAAGTGACCACAGCTGCCTGTGTTTTTTCGTAGGAGCAGAAGCTATTCATCCATCTATGGAAGCAGCTGGGGTGGATGTAGAGGGGGTGCAACCCCTTTCTGGACCAGACTGCAGAAGTAGCAACCAAGGACTTTTAAGTCACCACAGCAGGTAAGAATCCCATTCTTCTTGCCACCTTCTCTCTTCCCCTCCATGCTCAGGGGCACGTTCCCTCTCCTTCCCTACCCCCTCCTCACACTTGCCACTGCCACTGTCCCCAGCTGAGCCATTTGTGCCCTGCCCTGCTCCAGCCAGGTTGCATTGTGGCTGGGCTCAGCCAAGGGCAGGAGCAGTAGGATCAGGTCCCCCTGGGTGTTCCCCACCAGCCTGGGAATATGGCAGGGAAGGGGAGCCCACCCAAAGCTCCCTACAGCCCCAGCTGGAGTTCAGGAGCTGCCAGGACATCGGTGGTGGCAGGCAGGCCTCCCTACATCTGGAGGCAATCAAGGAGGAGGGCAGGGAGGAGGAGAGGTGCCATTGAGCATGAGGAAGGGAGGAAGAGCCAAAAGTAGGGATAGCAGGATTCTTACCTGATTCTTCTATGGTGTGGTCTGCCTGCCCCGCTGGGGAAAGGGAGGGTGGGCAGAGGTTCTAGGAGCAGGGTTGCAGCCACCCATGCAAAGCTGGTCACTGCTCCCAGGCTGCACTTTTAAAAACCCTGAACCCACAGACAGAAGAGCTAATTCCCAGCACAGGTAGAACAACGCATGCCGCCAAAGTCCTCAGCCTTCTCTATATAGGAGGCTCCTCCTAGATCCCATACAGCCCCTTAGGAAATGGGGATGTGGTACCAAGGGGCAGAGAAAGGGAATGTGACTCCCTTTCTGTGAAGCATAGGTGGGAAGGATGCATGCTCAATAGCAAGGGCCTTCAGTTAAATAGTTCAATAATTTTCTATCAAAAAATAGACTTCCAAGCCCCCCACTGGGTCAAGGGGATTTATCAAGATTGTTTTCAGAGGTATCACCAGCCTGTGTTGGTACAATCTCCTCAATCACTTACCCAGCAGGCTCTAACTGATTACTCAGTTAGTGAGGCTCCAGCAAGGACAGGGTCCTCTTACTGTTCCCACTCCACCTTTTTTGTTAGTCCTGCCCATATACTTAGACACAAAAATGGGACAGAGCCAGTATTCACCCTTAGCACAGAAGTATTTTGCGAAGGAAATAGGTCATGCACTGCTTGTACTTGTACAAAGAGTTGCTCTATCAACATAGTCATACATCTTTGATTTAGCAGATGAGCCTCTGCCTCTTTAGCAAAGCAGCATAGCTGTGTCAGCAGAGCCCTCTAGTGGAGAGGCAGCATATGCCAAAAAGAGTTTTTCTGCCAACCCAGTCAAACAACCTTCCCTAAACCAAGGACAGCTGTATTCAGAAAGTGTGCGTTTCTTTTTTTTTTTTAAGCCACTCGCACCCAACAGCTACATCCACAAAAACTTGTGACATAGATATGGCCTTAGAATTTAGGTGAGCCACTGTGCTGATTCTTGGTAGTTGTAGCAAGAGTGCCCATATTTTAAAACCAATGTAACTAAGGAGGTTTTTCATTACAAACAATATCACTCATCTTTAAAATATGAGGAGATGGTACCTGGTTGTTGGGTGAGCTGATATTTTATACCATTGGAGCAGTGACAACCTTGAGAACAGAAACTGAAAGTGCTGGTTGGGTTCTAGCCCAGGATCCTTTTTTCCAGTAGTACTTAAATGACTTGCTGTTCAAGTTGGATGGCCCAAACCCACAAGACACCATTCTAGTAGGTTTAGGAGCTGCGAGGGGGGAGGAAACATGGTGAGGAGAGCAATCGTATCTACCAGCTGCAGCAAAATGTTTCTCTTCCCCCTTCAATTCCAAGTACCTTATTGCCATTGTATTTTGAGATAAAGTTGTAGTTATTAATACACTTATCTTAAGCACTGGCTCCTTCTGGGCATCCCCTGACAATTCAAATATTTTTTGTACATATATTGAACTGGGGATTTTGCCACTATAGTTTGGGTCTATATTCTTCTTCCAATGAGCATGTACTTGCCACAGGCATTAATTGGAGCTGTATAGATACAAGGGGAAGAGAACAGACTAACTCATGTCTTTGCAATAGTAAGCACTTCAAGTTAATATCTGAGTTCAAAATAAAAACCTCTTTGCATGTTTTATTTCAAGTATTAACATATTAACACAAGAGAAGAAAAAATTTCACAGCTTTTTTTTACTTGAAAAGTTTAATTTTACAAAATACCCTTTTCAATCAAAGAAACTTCCCTGCAATGAACACAGCATTCTGATTTATAGATCTGTACAGTAAGATATTAGAATTAACAGAAGGAAAAAAAAATCAACTTTTAGCAGACACCTAGTTGCAAAATCTACAACAATGTGAATACAAGTATGTCTTAAAATGCTAAAGCAAGTAATGAAATATAATTGTTGGATTCATTTTAAATTTGAAAAGTTTCCTTAAAATGGTCCATATGGTATGTAGAACATCACAGCTGGTACAAAACTGCCTGTATTTAGGTTTAAACACAAAAACAATGCGTGTGAGAAGTATTCTTTGAAAATAATTCCAAGTGCTGCTATCATAAGGCAAACATATACAAAGGTGCTGACAGCATACAGGGAAATTGACAAAATAAACTGAATATTGAAGTGTTCAAACACTTAACTTTTCTTTAAAAGAAAAAAAACCCCATCAACAATAGCGATCTAAATTGATAAAATGATGCCAAATTAACATAGGATGCCTTTTATACTACCTAGGTGTAATGCACATAGTTTTACATAATCTCAACAAATGTGAAACTAGGTGTTAATATTCAAACTTCCATTGTGTAGGCAGGACCTAGTTAGTCTGTTGCATTCTGGCAGCTTTGAATTTTGAAATCCTCTTTGTAGTTCCTTCTGATGCTTCAGACAGAACTTCCTCTGATTTTCGCTCTGGAATGGTAGGCAGGCCAGGGTGAGCAATGCTTGGGTGTGGTATTAAGGAGGGAGACAAAGGGTCTTTTTCTATAACAGTTCCAGAAAAAGCCTATAAGAAAAAGGAAAACTCAAAATCAGCTAATAAAATGCAAATGTGAAGATATGCCCATGAGGTCATTACCCTGTATTAGTCTGATTAGAGCTGTTATTTCTTTTAATCAAAAGTAAAGAAATCTCTTTAAATCAATGATGGTTCCTTGCATAAGTAACCAAATTGTAATTAACCTCAAAATACAGCTTGTTCAAAAAAGTCTAAAAGAAAGACAGTGTCTTAAAAGCAATACTTAATCTCATTCCTAACTGCACAAATGGTCCAAAAATTAGCTTCCTTACTGACATATGATCAAGAAAATAAAACAGATGATGCAATAGGCAATTTCATCTTGTATAACAAAGGGAGGAAATGTGCAGATTTTGAGCCTATCAGCATTTCCATCATACGTCACATTTTCATGGCTTAATATCTTGGCCTTTTCTAATTGCATCAATCTGACACCTGGCATACAAATTGGCAAGCTACATATTTTGTTTGTTCTTTTTTTTTCCTTACCAAAAATGATCAAAAATTGGTCAAGGCATTTTATACTGAAAAGAATAGCAAAACGTTTCCAATTCTTTTCTTCCTGTGCAAGTTCTAACTAAAACATAGTTAATATTTTAAAATTATAATTTACAAGCAGCCATTCCATTATATGAATTAAACCTTTCTTCTCTCATAAGAAAAAGAAACAGCCAAGATATTTACCATTTGAAAAACAGCTACTGAGAAGCAACTCTTCATAAATGCTTTTAGTATTTGCCATGGTTTTACAGTATGCGTAATATTGTGCCTATGCAATGTAAAAAGCTACATTTAAAAAAAATCACCATATTACATGTGTTGAAAAGAGAAAATGTTCAGGGCATTTAAGGAACAAGGTGCAGTAGTTTACATCCAAGATTTAATCATCATATTGGGCACAAGGGAACATATACCGGATTTATTAAGTCTGCTTAGTTTTTTTTAAAGGAGTAACTCAGTTGCCAAGAAAAATAAAATAGCCGCTTTTTTCTTGCAGGACCAGCAAAAAAGCTATGTTTTTTGTTCTATACTCCAACTAAAATATGCCCAAAGCTGTGCCTATTCCTGTTGCCTTGTTCAAACAATGCTAGTGCATTTTTATAAAGAGGTAAATGAAACAGAGTCTCTGAGGTTTTTACTACAATTAGAAACAAATAAAAAAAAATAAAATCAGTGCATGGCAAATGCTAAAGGATACAAATACATATTTCAAATATCCATGAAAACAACTGCAGTATTAAGAAAAGGCAAATGCCCCCTTTGATGCTGACAGAAGTGTTTTGTTCATTGTGCTGTAGTTGCTTAGGAAATCTGCTATAGAGCAGGGGGGATCAGTCTGAAGCTCGGGTGCCACAAGTGGCACCAGCAGCCTCTGTATGTGGCAAGCAGCAGATCAGGGAGGGAACAGGTGACACAGGGCTGATAGGGCAGGAAGCAGAAAGCAAAGCAGCACAGGGAAAGAAGCAGAGCAGCAGGGAGCACAGGGCTGGGAACAGAAAAAGCAGCTTGGGGAGGGAAAGGGGATTTGGGGAGGTTGCAGGGCTGTAATTTGTCACACACCTGCCAAAAGACTGGTCTTCTTTGCTATAGAGACAAGTCATGACATGTTGAGGAAAGAGGCCCACCAGGGAAACAACCTGCTATTGTTTTGTTTTATAATGGCCAAGAGTACTAGGTGCTTTAAAGGCAAAGATAAAAGATACAGTCACTGCCCCCAAAATGTTATAATCTTGAATGCTAATACTGCAATAGAATCCAAACCGACAGTTCTGTATGTCCCCACTAAATCAGTGTGAAGTCAGTGTGACTCCAAGTAGGTAAGGTGAGGGCAGTGATCCTCAAACAGGGTGCCGGTCAGTGCACCCAGGGTCCCACAAGTTATTTGGAAGGTTACCCTGAGGTCTGAGGAGATAAGCTCAGAAATGCAGGTTCAAGCTCAGTCCCTGCCTGGCTGTTCTCACTACAAGGGGGTAAGCAGTGTAATAAGTTAGTTTTTTTTAATAAGGTGTTACTCAATTCACAGAAAATTATGGAGGGGTGCCTGGAGTCTAAAAATGTTGTGAGCCAGTGGATTAGGTCTCATCAAACACAGAACATGACAAGAAAAATAAAGGGAGTGTGAAGGTTAGAAGACAAACAGGGTTACAAGAACAGAACCAGGTGGTTGCAGAATAAACCACTCTGTCTGCTACTGAATTTACTTCAAAGCATCTCCTTTCAAGACACCAGGTTGGAAATGTCTGAAAATTCAATTTAATATAACTTCTAAAATTTTATCATAATTTTCCATTTAAAAAATGGATGCCAAATGTTGAATTCCAGGATGCCAGGACAGCAGCTACATCCAGTTCCCACTCATACTTTCAGCTAAGGACACATGAGTTTTCCCTTGCGATGTACCATTTCTTTACTTATTATAAGAGCACACAACAACTCCAAGACTTGGAAATGTTTAGTTAGCATCACCAGAGGTTTCTAGCCTGCAAGAGCATATTCTTTTAGACACAGTTGTCTCTACTGAGTCCACTGACCACACTGGCTAATATTAATATGTAAAGTAAACCACGAAGAATCGCCATAAACCATGCACCAGAACACTAAGAGGCTGCAGTACAAACAATATTCTCCCTTTCCTCCCTTACACACATAGCAAGGGAGGTGAGCAGAATGCGCATCTTGCACAATCCAGCACGTGATTACTCTGCTGTACAACTTAGAGCTATAGGGAAATCCCAGTCAACAAGCTCAGCAGAGGGGATTCTCCCCACTACTGTACAAACTGGCAAACAGCCAGCTCACGTGCCCTCTGTGGAAGAACTCTAGGCTACAATGATTGTAGAGGGAGCTTCCTGGTTACCCTAAAGAGAGAGGAAATAGGGAGACATAGGGAGAAGAAAGGCTACCTGGCAATCCTTCTACGAAGGGGAAACAGATAGAGAGAACTGGAAATGTATTTAAAAAGAAAATAACAGTAGACATAAATCAGCTTTTTCCTTTTTATCCATGCCAACAATCAATAATTAATCAAAAACTGTACCTCAAATGTCCCTGATGAAGGTGGAAGTTTTTTTGGAAGATGCTCCTGTCCCTCCTCCTCTTCCTCCTCCAATATCCCTTCACTGTTGTCACTGTGAGTAGCTTCATCATAGCTAATACTCCTCAGAACTCCTCGTCTGTCATCAAACTCAGCAGCACTGCTCTCACTGGTATCGCTACAAACACTATTCTCTCTGCTTCGAGACTTCAAAATTGATTTACGAGGGACATACTCTCCATTCACAACATCAACAAAGACTCTGCAAAAGAAAATGTTAGCTTTAATAAACTATTTCAGGATCAGATGACAAATTTACAGTGATCTCTCTTTGTCTTTGTACAAATTAATTATGATTTGCTTTTCCAACTTCTCAACTGCAGAATTACAAGACACTACCTTCAGAAGATACAATAGAGCATTTTATTTACCAACGAACAACGAGTAATTCTGCCACCCAAATACTGCCTTTTCCTTCATTAAAGCATTAAGTTAATACATTAGGGCCAAACTTTTTTGGCAGAAATTTTGCCACAAGTTAGCCCTATACCCTCCTGGAGCGCCACCCTAATCCCCTTTCCACACCCAATCGGCTGCTCTGCTCCCTACCCTATTTGCCACTGTGCTACTTGTCCTCTCTCCCCAATCTATTGTGCACCACTCACAGAGGCTGCCTATGCCAATTGTGACACTCAGTCCACATGTTACCCACCCCAACCTAGTACGCTTTTTTTTTTTTTTTAGCAGAAATTGCATAGCCTTTTGCAGAACTTCATGAACAGCAGCAGCTTCATCTTCAAAATGTAAAAAATTGTAAACAAGTCATAAGATTATTTTCAGTTTGTTTTTCTAAAATTACAGAAGAGTTGTAAAATGGAAGGTTTCCTAGAGTGCAGTTCTTTTAAAATATTAAATATAAAAATATATACGTGCAAGTGAATGTTTTCTCAAGCAAGGGCCATCATCTTTTGTAGAATCTAAGCTTTCAATAAAAAAAAAAAAAAAAAGCTTTTAGTTTATATGACCATGAAGAAACTTTTCTAACATGAACAGAGCATCAACCAAAACAGTGATGGCCTCTACCAAATTTTACAGATAGTGCCTATTAGGACTGTGTGAAGCTTTGGTTGCTGATTCGATTTGGAGATTTGGCCCAATTCAGCAGCTGAATCTCCGAATTTGAATCAAATCAGGAGACCCATTAATCTCTCTGAATCAAATTGGAAGCCTGATTCAATGATTCAGCCATAGACGCAGCTTTAAATTTTTTTTCTACATACCTCAAGGTACCAGGTATCGTGAACGCTGAGATGGTGGGGCAGGTGGAGCGTCCCATAGGAGGGCAGGCGGATCCCCCACGCACTCGGTGGCAGACCCAAAAGTGGACCATCTCAGCGTTCACGAGCCATGCCTGGTACCTCAAGGTATATAGAAAAAACATTTAAAGCTGTGTCTACAGTCAGATCGCAGATTCTCCAAATCAGAATCGAATCTTCAGATTCAGCTGAATCAAATTGGGACAATGATCCGAATCAGCAAATTGAATCGCTGCCCCTCAAATCAGGCCGAATCTGAATCCGAATCGAATATGGCCCGCTTCAAACACCCATAGTGCCTATGCCTCTAATTGCTTGTCATGGCTTTCCCAATGTGGCGAATTGGCTGGAGGGTCGCACCCAGAGAGTCGTGGTGGATGGGTCGGTTTTGACCTGGAAGGGTGTGGGCAGTGGGGTCCCGCAGGGCTCGGTCCTTGGACCGATACTCTTTAATGTCTTCATCAGTGACTTGGACAAGGGAGTGAAATGTACTCTGTCCAAGTTTGCAGATGACACAAAGCTATGGGGAGAGGTGGACACGCCGGAGGGCAGGGAACAGCTGCAAGCAGATCTGGACAGGTTGGACAAGTGGACAGAAACAACAGAATGCAGTTCAACAAGGAGAAATGCAAAGTGCTGCACCTAGGGAGGAAGAATGTCCAGCACACCTACAGCCTAGGGAATGACCTGCTGAGTAGCACGGAAGTGAAAAGGGATCTTGGAGTCCTAGTGGACTCCAAGATGAACGTGAGACGGCAGTGTGACGAAGCCATCAAAAAAGCCAATGGCACTTTATCGTGCATCAGTAGATGCATGACGAATAGGTCCAAGGAGGTGATACTTCCTCTCTATCGGGCGCTGGTCAGACCACAGTTGGAGTACTGCGTGCAATTCTGGGCGCCGCAATTCAAGAGGGATGCGGATAACCTGGAGAGGGTCCAGAGAAGGGCCACTCGTATGGTTAAGGGCCTGCAGACCAAGCCGTACGAGGAGAGACTAGAGAAACTGGATCTTTTCAGCCTCCGCAAGAGAAGGTTGAGAGGCGACCTTGTGGCTGCCTATAAGTTCATCACGGGGGGCACAGAAGGGAATTGGTGAGTATTTATTCACCAAGGTGCCCCCGGGGGTCACAAGAAATAATGGCCACAAGCTAGCAGAGAGCAGATTTAGATTGGACATTAGGAAGAACTTCTTCACAGTTCAAGTGGCCAGGGTCTGGAACGGGCTCCCAAGGGAGGTGGTGCTCTCCCCTACCCTGGGGGTCTTCAAGAGGAGGTTAGATGAGCATCTAGCTGGGGTCATCTAGACCCAGCACTCTTTCCTGCTTATGCAGGGGGTCGGACTCGATGATCTATTGAGGTCCCTTCCGACCCTAACATCTATGAATCTATGAATCTGCCATTAATTGACCAGTCTGTTAATATCCACTGCTGCCTACAGAAGCTCTGTAGGTAAGCTGTGAAAAATAATAAGTATCTGGTTAAGCTGTCAGCTCTGCTGGGGCTATTTTGGAGTATTCAATAAGAAAGAGTATGGACTAAGTGAATAGAAACCCTATAACAATACTGCCCCATCAGTCCTGATGAATCTGGGAAAAAGTAGGGCTCTATGGGTTATGACACTAGCACTGAAGTTCATGGAAGTTTTCAATGACAGCAAATGCAGGCTCAAAGTGAAAGCGTGCACTGTCACTATTCAACAACTGGGTGATGGGCTTTTTTTTTTTTTACTGATTGCTTTTGTTCATGTGTGATGTCTTTTTGGGTGCTGGATTTTGTCTGCAACTACTTCATGCTTGTTATGCAAGACTAGAAAAAATAGAGCTTCTTCACAGGGTTCAAGAAGAATTCTTATGCCCTAAGAGCTTTCATTTTTCACCTGGCCTCTGGATAAATTCAGGCCAGATTTTCAAATTTTCAGGCTAGATGCAGAGTGATTTCTAAAAGCACCTGGCCACTCAACTCTCATGGATTTGAAACTTAATAAAATATCTATCTGCATCTTGAGATGGATAGGAATAGATCCCAAATACTGTTAAAAATCTGTCTCCCTTAATTTTAGTTAAGACTTCTGTATCATCTTCTAATTATTTCTCCCTATGATCTTTTTTTCTAGTTCCATGGATGAAGAGTGGCTAGAAGCTGAATATATCTAGGATGGAATGAAGGGAAAGCAAGCATATAGTGGATCAGGGCAAGAAAGAAAGACCTTGTGCTGAAAAGTGCTAGGGGGAGAGAGGAAGAAAAGAGGAAAGAGGCAATAGCAATCCAGAGTAATTTACACCAGGGAGAACAAAAAGGCTAGAGTGAAGCTAGAGGGAATGTATAATGGAAGTGACAGATAGGGTTCAGTTCTATTTTAAAAAGTAAAATAGAAAAGTGACCAAAAACATCTTAAACTAAATGCAATATGCAAAGCTCTGCTTTGTTCCTTTACAATGCAGAGTTTCGTGGGTGTGGAGTAAATTTTAAAAGCACTGATTATGTTCAATTACTGGTTTAAAAAAATATAATTCTCAAAGCAGTGGGCAACACAGTTAAGCAGCATGACAAATCAACAGTATGACCACCAGGCAGGAGACACTTTCATTTCTAAAATGTAGGTCCAGCACCAAATGTTTTGGCTTTTAGGGTGGATTTCACTGTTCATGCAGGAGGTGCATGACTCAAAGAAGACTTTCTTTTACAAGTTTGCAATGGGAAAAGCATGTTAGCCATTGCTTTAACTACATACCGGTAAATGTCTGCAGGTGTTTTGATGTTAGGTAGTTCTGGAGCTGAATGTCCATTGCCATTGCTATTCTTTCTTTTACGTTTTGCCTCCTCTTTCTTTTCACTGAATTTCAAAGTAGTATTTTTTCCTGTGTTTATTCTTACCTAAAAATTGAAGACAAATTATCCAGACTATAAAACCAGAATTCCTCAGGGTCGATTCAAGTCAATTCATAAATCCTCTCCATCTGAGCAAGAAGGCACTACAGAAGTAGAGACTGCTAGATATAAAACAGTAATACGTAGTAATAGCATGCTGATTGTCTTGATATATTAACACTCATCAACTTTCCACAAAAAGTACGAAAAAATCCTCCTTCATCGTGCAAGAGGAAAGGATAAACAACTTGCATATGCAGAGTATACCTTAAATTACTAACTTTACTTACAGCTTAGCTTCCTTGCAAATCTATGATACATTTTTAGGACTTCTAGACTTCTAGACAAGGGATGCTACCAAAACTGTTTCAAATATCTCTAAAAGGATGTATGAAAATTTTAAGGTTACCTTTTTCTGTATCATATTTATGTGTATGAACTGAAATCAGTAAGGCTGAACAGGTGGAAGCCAAAATAAACTTGAAAATGAAAAGCCAAAATAAACGTTATAGTTAAATACCCTACCTACAAGATATGCCATGGTATTTACTTTAAACGGAAAGGTCTTACAGATAAATGTCTGACTGGTACCCTTAAATTCAACAGTAATCTATGTTATGACTAGAATTAAAAGTGCATTCCAGAAGGAAACTGATTTATCCTGAAAGTGTAAGTAGCATAAATAGTTATTAGATTTCTTTGAAGGTAAGTTTTAGGTGTCCTATTAGGAGTACAATCTTTGTAAGATTCTAAAGACAGCTAAACATGCAACTACTACTAATTATCCTTCAACTGAGGAAACCCAGCAGTAATGAACGATCTAGCAGGCCAGCTAGTCCTACCACTCAGGCAATGCTGTATATTTGCTAGCGTTTTGATCAGAGGTGCACCGATACATCCGTCCGATATGGGACCAGCACCAATATAAAGAAAATTTACTATACTGAAAATCGGCCATGTCGAGCCGATAATTTGGCCAATAAATGGCCCATGCATGCTCGCAGCTGCAGCACAGGACAGGCGGCAAGGAGCACAGCCAGGCAGCGTGAAGAGCTGCTTCCAGCTGGTAAGTCTGGTGTGGTGGAAGGGAGAAAGGAGGGGGAAGAGAACGGGCGTGGGGGGGCACATCAAGGTCCCTGCAGCGAGGGAGGTGTGGGACTAGGGCAAACACTGCCCATTTGGGGTGGGGCAGGCGCAGGACTGCGCTACGGTTCGTCTGGGAGGTGCAGGGGCAGCTCCCACTGCTGCGCACTTCTCATGCAGGAGCCACTGATCCAGTGGCTCATCTGGCACTCCCTGCTAGTCTGGCAGCTCCCCCCAACTGTCTGGGAGGGAATGGGGGGGGAGGGTCGTGTGCCCCCAGATCTGTGCAGGGCAGACTGGGGCCGGGGCTGCACCATGCTCTTCCCAGTGGCGCAGAACTGTGCTGGGAAGGAGACTACAGGGGCGGCTGCAGTCAAAAATTCACCGTAGCCCTTTCCCAGAGCAGCCCCGCCCTGTTGGGAAGAGCTTGGCACAGCCCTGGCCCCAGCCCGCACTGCCCCGTGCAGATCCAGGGGCACACAGGCCCCTCCCGCACAAGCCCTCCCAGACAAGCAGTGGAAGCCACCAGATGAGCAGGTGAGTGCCGTATGAGCTGCTAAACCAGTGGCTCCCACACAAGCAGTGCACAGCAGCGGAAGCTGCCCACCCCCGCACTCCCTGGACAAATTGCAGCACCGTCCTGTGCCCACCCCGCCCCAGGTGGACAGCGCTTGCCCCAGCCCCTCCCCACGACTCCCTCACCGCAGAGGTCTTGATCTGCACCCTCTCCTCTTCCCCACTCCTTCCACCACAGACTTACCAGCTGGAGGTAGGTCTCAACGCTGCCGGGCTAGGTATTGGAAATCAAATCGGTATCGGCTGACATGGCTCATTAAGAATTAGCTATCAGTATTGGCTGCAAAAATCTTTATCGGTGCATCCCTAATTTTGACCACTACTTGCCAATCTCTTCCACCATTTTGCTTACAAAACTGTTCAGACATTTCTGATTTGTTTCTCCATAAGCTCTCACTTACACACACAGAATTAAACTTGAGGCAGGCTGGATGCCTCCCTGAAGAGTTCACTACTGCTGCTTTACCTGCTCTAAATAACAAAACATCTCTTCCCAAAGAACAAGGATTCAGTTTTTACTGTGGTCCCAAGTCCCTCTAGACCCAGGAATCAAAAAACTGGGTTCTGCTCGAAACTGTGACCATCTAACTCCTCCATGACCTAATTATTTTATCCAATTAATTAACTAAAGGAACAGTAGACTTTATTGTCTGTGGCCATGAGGTTAACTATTTTCAATAAAGTACACATAGATAGATAGATAGATAGATAGATAGATAGATAGATAGATAGATAGATAGATAGATAGATAGATAGATAGATAGATAGATAGATAGATAGATAGATAGATAAGTAACAGTACAAACCCTTTTAAGTTCAACAGTATGAGAGAAAAATATGGTAGGTACACTGTTATCTCCAACTCCTAAATCATCTTCATCATCACTGTGATAATGACTTGAGCCATTAACTTGGCAACTGAACAATTCTGAATTTGTTACTTCTTTCTGGAAGTTGCCCTGAGTAACAGAGTCTTCAACTCTATGTACCACGTTCAGATCTGTCTTATCTTCCTTCTCCTCTTCAGAGGAAGCTGAATCTTCTCCATTTGCATCTACTGCATCAGGTGTTCTAAAAAATTAGAAATATATAAGAAAGAAAAGAAAAAGCAATACAGTTCATAATCTAAGCAGGAAAATATGTACTATTTCCTATATTTAGGGGCTGTGAATATTTTGGCAGGGGGAAGGAGAAGAACAGTGTCATATGTGACATGACAATTTCTATGGGCAGACTAGGGAGAGTTTGCTCATAACTGATAAATACTTAGTCTTGTAATTCCAGTATCAAATGAGCCCAACTTCAAAAAGAAATGCAGAAATGCTTGTCAGTGTGTCAAAGTGTGCCACATTTTGGCTTATACTGTAACTTAAACTTTAGGACAAAATAGTTCCAAGGATGAACATTCACTGCTATATTGCAAATTAAGGGTGTAAATTTTCTGGTTCAAGGGAAAAGGATTTTACTTTCTCAGCATCTGTCATCTAATGGCAAAATACAGCACTGGTGGAAGTTTGCACTGATAAAAATCACAAAAGGTCAGAAATGCAAAATATTCTAGCCATTATGCTGCCCTGCCCCATTGTGCACCTTGGGCTAGTGCCTCCTTGCATCCAACCCCTGATCAGCAAAAGAGAGACAGGAAGGTGTCATGGAGCTGGTTATGTCTCTCTGATCCCTTATCAACCCTGGGTCCAGTTAAAGCAACTATAGGACTGCTTTGACTTAGACCTTGTACAGACATTCAGTTTCTCCTGGGGAAGTCATTGCTCTCCCAGGAGAAATCACGAGTACAGAAGTTCAGGCTTTTTTTCCCAAGAGTAAAAAATTGGCACTCCAGAAGGAAACATGGGCACAACCATGCTTAAACCACTTCCAGGAGAGTTTCTCCTGCAGCAGCAAATGTCTGTGCATGCTGACAACACAGGATGATCAAGGCTGTTTGGGTTAGCCAATCAGGGCTGCCCAATGCACTGCTGTCATCTGTTGCCAGGCAAACTAAGGGAGCCTGCAGAGGTGTGTGACAGGGCACCCTCCCAGCTGCAGTGTCAGCACTGCAAGCTCTCCACTCTTCATGACATCAGTATTTGAATGCCTGTACACATCACGTTAGGAAGGTTTTCTACCATGAGAACAAACCTGGGAGAATTCTCCCAAATTATATGAATGTTTGTATGCAGACTTTATCCCTAGCCGAGGATTTTAAATGACTTGTCCTGCCAATGAAGGTTACTTATAGACTTATTTTACTACAATACTTGACCAACCCACTATAAGCCTCAGGATGTACCCTTGTAGGCAAGAAGGGGCTGAAGCAGGTGCTGCCTCTATCAATGAGTAATTTCCTTATACCAGGTGATTCCTTGCAGGCCACTGACAGCCAGATCTCAGCTCATTTATGTTACAAGTTGGCTACATATTAAATATAGTATGTGATCCCTTACGTTCTACTTTCAACCTACCCCCATAATCAATGCTAATTCTTTTAGCTCTACATATCTAAGTATTAACACAGCTCAATCACTGTAATATTCAAGCAATTCATAAACATTAATTATATTTATACTTACAACCCACCTCTGGGGTTGGAAAATGGTATTAACCTCATTTTATAGATGAGAGCAGAGGCATTTTGAAATTAAGTGACTTGCCACAATTAGATAGAAAGTCTGTGGCAGACTTTGAATCCAGACCTTCCTTTTTTACAAGCAGCTTATTTTTATTTTATTACTGTAAGATTTAAGATACTGAAAAGTATCTGGAGCTTTGAATTAGAGTTTATAGCTTCATTTCCATTATAAAAACAAACAGGAAAAACCCCAAACAAATTAACTACCATGAACTTTTAAACTTTTTACTTATTTTGGAATACTTGCTCATTTAAGCAAGACACCTGTTAGAAGCACCTATTTATTCATACTTGTAAGGATTTTAAACAGGTCCTTCAAATTCAAAGGGGAAAATTCTCCACAGTTGCAACACTAATATACCTATCTAGTTCACCCAGCATTTCTTCTTGTCTCTCAAGCTCTTCCAGTCGAGCCCACAGGTCTTCCTCAGATTCAAAACAGCCTCTGGATTTTGCATCAGTTCCATTTTCTTGAAAATTTACTTCAAAAACATCTGACACTTTGGGCTTTGAATGAGGTTTGTGAGCAGTTCTGCGTTTGCCTATGCAACAAAAATTACAAGATAAATCACCAAGACAATTATAACAAATGAAGTATTTGGACAAAATATATTCCATCTCAACTTACTTCTGGATTGTTTAGGTGATAATGTCAATGAACCAGAGCTCTTACACAGGATAATAATCTCCTGACACAAGATCAATGCCCAAGCAAAGCAGAAATATTCATTTACAAAGCAGAGGCACTGATCTTGTGGCACTTCTAGTCCTCTGATTTTATGTCTATTGTGCCAAACAGTTGACTTGGATTTCATCCAATATTGTGGCACACTATTGTAACAGTACCTTGCCATACCATTAACAACTTTCTAGTTTAGCTCCAAGTTATCTAGACAAGTAGATGGTTTTATTTTATTTTGTTTTACAAAGTATAGTACTGCTACATGAAAATTCCAGATGGTCTGCAGAAAAACAGAAAAGTTTAGCATTTTTAAACTTTGGATTGAATTTCTGAAACAATATAAATGAAACTCAAAAGTTTCAGAAGTAGCTAGAGAAAATTGCTCCTCAGTGATTCATCTGCTAGTGACAGACGAGTTTATGGTCATTTAAAGTCTACTATTTATTAGAAAAGCACACCCATTCATGTCCTTACCCACATTCTAAACTTTCTAGAGTAGAGACTACCTCTACTATTCCTTTTGATAGTGCCTGGCACATTGTGGGCAATATCATCAAACAAGTAATACTAAAAAGGCATTAATGAATCAGCCCCCTATCTGTAATATTAGGATATCACTACTTCATTTCTTTTACCCTTGTCTCGTCTTTTCCCTTGTGATTATAAACTTGTGGGGCAGGGAGCATCACCTAATTGGTGTCCACATACACCATGACACAATAGGGTCTCTTAAATGTACTGAAAAACAAATGCAAATCAGTGGGAATTTTAATTGTTTTATTTTTACATTTTTTCATGAAATAACCTAACTTACAGGGTTTAACAGCAACCAAGTAGAATTGCCTGTAAGTCCAGTCTTTTTATATGTCAGTTATTTGAAGCAACTTCTAAAGTTTAAGGACTTTCTAATGAAAGATATCATTGCTCATATGTCTGCTTATATTTTCATCATTAGACATAAACATTTCAAAAGCAACTATAGATATTCAATTCACACAAAGCCTTCAAGTAGCAAGTTGGAATTTGTAGATCCTATAGATCTACACCTTTCCTAAAGGGGCAGCATTTTATGGCTGCCCTTGAAATTTATGTTTTGAGACTTAAATATAAATTGAAGTAAGCCATCAAGAAAACAGCCTCTCCCACCGATTTCATTTGCTATAAGACAAAGTTACAGCTTAATTTAGTGTTCTTTACTGTAAATAAAATTTGGAAAGT